>NW_028116390.1:57966-116966 GCF_964273445.1 Streptopelia decaocto | reverse complement strand
CATTGAAACTTTTCAAATCCCTCTCAACATTATTGAAATTCTCTTGAAGCTTTTAAAATTCTCTGTAGAATTTTCAAAATCCATGTCCACATGTTTACAATTTCACGTCAAAAAATGGCTAAAATTCCAGTTGAAATTTTTTCAAAGTCCCTGAAAAATTTTCCAATTTTTGTCCCAATTCTTCCCATTCCCATTGAAACTTTTCAAATCCCTCTCAACATTGTTGAAATTCTCTTGAAGCTTTTAAAATTCTCTCTAGAATTTTCAAAATCCATGTCCACATGTTTACAATTTCATGTCAAAAAATGGCTAAAATTCCAGTTGAAATTTTTTCCAAGTCCCTTAAAAATTTTCCAATTTTTGTCCCAATTCTTCCCATTCCCATTGAAACTTTTCAAATCCCTCTCCAAATTGTTGAAATTCTCTTGAAGCTTTTAAAATTCTCTCTAGAATTTTCAAAATCCATGTCCACATGTTTACAATTTCACGTCAAAAAATGGCTAAAATTCCAGTTGAAATTTTTTCAAAGTCCCTTAAAAATTTTCCAATTTTTGTCCCAATTCTTCCCATTCCCATTGAAACTTTTCAAATCCCTCTCAAAATTGTTGAAATTCTCTTGAAGCTTTTAAAATTCTCTCTAGAATTTTCAAAATCCACGTCCACATGTTTACAATTTCACGTCAAAAAATGGCTAAAATTCCAGTTGAAATTTTTTCAAAGTCCCTTAAAAATTTTCCAATTTTTGTCCCAATTCTTCCCATTCCCATTGAAACTTTTCAAATCCCTCTCAACATTGTTGAAATTCTCTTGAAGCTTTTAAAATTCTCTCTAGAATTTTCAAAATCCATGTCCACATGTTCACAATTTCACGTCAAAAAATGGCTACAATTCCAGTTGAAATTTTTTCAAAGTCCCTTAAAAATTTTCCAATTTTTGTCCCAATTCTTCCCATTCCCATTGAAACTTTTCAAATCCCTCTCAACATTGTTGAAATTCTCTTGAAGCTCTTAGAATTCTCTCTAGAGTTTTCAAAATCCACTTCAACATGTTTACAATTTCACGTCAAAAAATGGCTAAAATTCCAGTTGAAATTTTTTCAAAGTCCCTTAAAAATTTTCCAATTTTTGTCCCAATTCTTCCCATTCCCATTGAAACTTTTCAAATCCCTCTCCAAATTGTTGAAATTCTCTTGAAGCTTTTAAAATTCTCTCTAGAATTTTCAAAATCCATGTCCACATGTTTAAAATTTCACGGAATAAAATGGCTAAAATTCCAGTTGAAATGTTTTCAAAGTCCCTTAAAAATTTTCCAATTTTTGTCCCAATTCTTCCCATTCCCATTGAAACTTTTCAAATCCCTCTCAAAATTGTTGAAATTCTCTTGAAGCTTTTAAAATTCTCTCTAGAATTTTCAAAATCCACGTCCACATGTTTACAATTTCACGTCAAAAAATGGCTAAAATTCCAGTTGAAATTTTTTCAAAGTCCCTTAAAAATTTTCCAATTTTTGTCCCAATTCTTCCCATTCCCATTGAAACTTTTCAAATCCCTCTCAACATTGTTGAAATTCTCTTGAAGCTTTTAAAATTCTCTCTAGAATTTTCAAAATCCATGTCCACATGTTTACAATTTCACGGAATAAAATGGCTAAAATTCCAGTTGAAATTTTTTCAAAGTCCCTTCAAAATTTTCCAATTTTTGTCCCAATTCTTCCCATTCCCATTGAAACTTTTCAAATCCCTCTCCAAATTGTTGAAATTCTCTTGAAGCTTTTAAAATTCTCTCTAGAATTTTCAAAATCCATGTCCACATGTTCACAATTTCACGTCAAAAAATGGCTAAAATTCCAGTTGAAATTTTTTCAAAGTCCCTTCAAAATTTTCCAATTTTTGTCCCAATTCTTCCCATTCCCATTGAAACTTTTCAAATCCCTCTCAAAATTGTTGAAATTCTCTTGAAGCTCTTAAAATTCTCTCTAGAATTTTCAAAATCCATGTCCACATGTTTACAATTTCACGTCAAAAAATGGCTAAAATTCCAGTTGAAATTTTTTCAAAGTCCCTTAAAAATTTTCCAATTTTTGTCCCAATTCTTCCCATTCCCATTGAAACTTTTCAAATCCCTCTCAAAATTGTTGAAATTCTCTTGAAGCTTTTAAAATTCTCTCTAGAATTTTCAAAATTCACGTCCACATGTTTACAATTTCACGTCAAAAAATGGCTAAAATTCCAGTTGAAATTTTTTCAAAGTCCCTTAAAAATTTTCCAATTTTTGTCCCAATTCTTCCCATTCCCATTGAAACTTTTCAAATCCCTCTCAAAATTGTTGAAATTCTCTTGAAGCTTTTAAAATTCTCTCTAGAATTTTCAAAATCCATGTCCACATGTTTACAATTTCACGTCAAAAAATGGCTACAATTCCAGTTGAAATTTTTTCAAAGTCCCTTCAAAATTTTCCAATTTTTGTCCCAATTCTTCCCATTCCCATTGAAACTTTTCAAATCCCTCTCCAAATTGTTGAAATTCTCTTGAAGCTTTTAAAATTCTCTCTAGAATTTTCAAAATCCATGTCCACAGGTTTACAATTTCATGTCAAAAAATGGCTAAAATTCCAGTTGAAATTTTTTCAAAGTCCCTTCAAAATTTTCCAATTTTTGTCCCAATTCTTCCCATTCCCATTGAAACTTTTCAAATCCCTCTCAAAATTGTTGAAATTCTCTTGAAGCTCTTAAAATTCTCTCTAGAATTTTCAAAATCCATGTCCACATGTTTACAATTTCACGTCAAAAAATGGCTAAAATTCCAGTTGAAATTTTTTCAAAGTCCCTTAAAAATTTTCCAATTTTTGTCCCAATTCTTCCCATTCCCATTGAAACTTTTCAAATCCCTCTCCAAATTGTTGAAATTCTCTTGAAGCTTTTAAAATTCTCTCTAGAATTTTCAAAATCCATGTCCACATGTTTACAATTTCACGTCAAAATTGCTAAAATTCCACTTGAAATTTTTTCAAAGTCCCTGAAAAATTTTCCAATTTTCGTCCCAATTCTTCCCATTCCCATTGAAACTTTTCAAATCCCTCTCAAAATTGTTGAAATTCTCTTGAAGCTTTTAAAATTCTCTCTAGAATTTTCAAAATCCATGTCCACATGTTTACAATTTCACGTCAAAATGGCTAAAATTCCAGTTGAAATTTTTTCAAAGTCCCTTAAAAATTTTCCAATTTTTCTCCCAATTCTTCCCATTCCCATTGAAACTTTTCAAATCCCTCTCAAAATTGTTGAAATTCTGTTGAAGCTTTTAAAATTCTCTCTAGAATTTTCAAAATCCATGTCCACATGTTTACGATTTCACGTCAAAATTGCTAAAATTCCACTTGAAATTTTTTCAAAGTCCCTGAAAAATTTTCCAATTTTTGTCCCAATTCTTCCCATTCCCATTGAAACTTTTCAAATCCCTCTCAAAATTGTTGAAATTCTCTTGAAGCTTTTAAAATTCTCTCTAGAATTCTCAAAATCCCTGTCCACATGTTTACAATTTCACGTCAAAAAATGGCTAAAATTCCAGTTGAAATTTTTTCCAAGTCCCTGAAAAATTTTCCAATTTTTGTCCCAATTCTTCCCATTCCCATTGAAACTTCTCAAATCCCTCTCAAAATTGTTGAAATTCTGTTGAAGCTTTTAAAATTCTCTCTAGAATTTTCAAAATCCACGTCCACATGTTTACAATTTCACCTCAAAATTGCTAAAATTCCAGTTGAGATTCTTAAATTAATGTTGAAATTTTTCAAGTTCCTTCAAAATTTGTGAAATTCTGGTGAAACTTTTTAAATTCTCAATTGCTCTGCTCTGGTTTTCACTGTATTACACCAAAACACCCACCTGATGACATCATTTCAACACAAAGGCTGCAATTGGCAGAATTCGGGTTCTTTGGGCGACTGAGACGTTGCTGAACTGACACCAAGTGCTGCGGTGTCCCTGTCACCTGCAGAGTCACCACATCCTCTCCATGGTAGCGGGCATTGTGACAAAGGTTCTATGTCAGCTGGGTGTGGCAGCCGAGCGCCCCCTATGGGAGGGGGGGACTGTCAGCCCCAGGCCTGTCACTGCCTGCTGTCCTTCCTGTCACCAGCAAAGCCTCTGAAAAGTGGCCATACCATCCCCAGACTTGGGGCCAAAGTGGCCCAAAGTCTCCAACAGACAAGTCGGGAATAAAGATATGGGACAGAGGGAGAAAGCGAAGGGAGCAGGAGAAAGGGAAGGAAGAATAATGTAACAAGGTGGATGGATGATGGCAGAGCGGTGGATGTGGTCTACCTTGACTTCAGTAAAGCCTTTGACACAGTCTCCCACAGCATCCTCACAGCTAAGTTGAGGAGGTGTGGTCTGGACAATAGAGTAGTGAGGTGGGTTGCAAACTGGCTTAGGGAGAGAAGCCAGAGAGTGGTAGTCAATGGTGCGGAGTCTAGTTGGAGGCCAGTATCTAGTGGAGTGCCCCAGGGGGCAGTGCTGGGGCCAATATTATTCAATATATTCATTAACGATTTGGACGAGGGAATTGAGTGTACTATCAGCAAGTTTGCTGGTGACACCAAGCTGGGAGGAGTGGTGACACTGGAAGCTGTGCTGCCATCAGAGACCTGGACAGGCTGGAGAGTTGCGGGGGGAATAACCTGATGAAATTTAACAAGGGCAAGTGTAGAGTCCTGCACCTGGGCAGGAACAACCCCAGGGTCCAGTAGAGGTTGGGAGATTACATATTAGAGAGCAGTGTAGGGGAAAGGGACCTGGGGGTCCTGGGGACAGCAGGGTGACCATGAGCCAGCACTGGGCCCTTGTGGCCAGGAAGGCCAATGGCATCCTGGGGTGTATTAGAAGGGGGGTGGTTAGTAGATCGAGAGAGGTCCTCCTTTCCCTCTACTCCGCCCTGGTGAGACCACATCTGGAATATTGTGTCCAGTTGTGGCCCCTCAGTTCCAGCAGGACAGGGAACTGCTGGAAAGGGTCCAGCGCAGGGCAACAAAGATGATGAAGGGAGTGGAGCATCTCCCTTATGAAGAAAGTCTGAGGGAGCTGGGTCTCTTTAGTTTGGAGAAGAGGAGACTAAGGGGGGACCTTATTAATGCTTATAAATATCTAAAGGGTGAGTGCCATGAGGATGGAGCCAGGCTCTTCTGGGTGGCAAACAATGATAGGACAAGGGGTAATGGGATCAAGCTGGAACACAAGAGGTTCCACTTAAATTTGAGAAGAAACTTCTTCTCAGTGAGGGTGACAGACACTGGAACAGGCTGCCCAGGGGAGTTGTGGAGTCTCCTTCTGTGCAGACATTCCAACCCGCCTGGACACCTTCCTGTGTAACCTCACCTGGGTGTTCCTGCTCCATGGGGGGATTGCACTGGATGAGCTTTTGAGGTCCCTTCCAATCCAAACATACTGTGATACTGTGATACTGTAATAAAAAGTAGTGTTGGGCTGCAGGACTGAAATGGAGGATTTGAGAGAAAAGAGGCAGGAAGCAGGAGAGTGAGAGAAAAGCAAAGAAGAGAAGAGAGGAAAGAAGAGACATGCAGCATGACGAAGGTTTAGTGAGAGAGGGTGGGACAGATTACAGGATGAGAAGGTGTCGAGGGTTAAGACTGCGGGGTGACAATAAAACCCTTCCCACTCAGGACAGGCGATCGGGAGGGAAAGAAGGACAGAGAGAAGAGAGTTGGAAAAATTAACAATGTTTTACTAATGCTACTAATAAGAATAGAGAAAATAATACAAAATATACAAAAGCAATCTTGAAAGTCTCAGCAACTGCAGGGCAGGCACCCAAAGTCCTGGACTGGACTCTGCAGCCAACCGGAGCTGGATTCAGTCTCTCACTAGGCCTCAGTTCTCAGGGATGACTCGCAAGGTCCTCTGCTAATGTCGCCATAAGGAAAAAAGGGAAAAGGTACAAGATCCTCGTGATCTCCCACTTTTATATGAACTATTCACGTGAATGGAATGTTATACACAGTTGGTCAGTTTCTTGGTCACCGGTTTCTCGTCGCCCCTCTCGCGAGATGTCCATCCGTGCTTATCAATAAGTTTGCATTCCATTGATAGGTTCACCAAAACATGTGTCTGGTTCTCCAGGAAAATGCAGTTAATATGAAGCTTTAGCTGACAGGCAAAATTCACTGAAAGAGAAACTTGTTTTTAATAAAACCAGGACAGGACCTTGTTAGGGTCCACTCAGCGATGGACTCGTGATGGTTCATTGACGTTCTTCTCGAAGCACAAAATTAAGGCATCTGAAACGCCAAGGGCTTCGAATGCAATCAAACAGTGTTATTTTATGATTTTGCCCGTAAAGCGGCACGTGATAGCGAGAGAGTAAGAAAACGGGAAAGGAAAAAGAAACAGGGAAAGGAGAAGGAAAAGAGGGGAATGAGGACTGGTTTACCAGCAGATGAGTTCCAAAGGCGTCCGTCCCTCTGGGGTCCAGTCCCGTGGAGTCCTGCCGGTCCTCATGGTGGTTTGGGATCCTCTGGTGGGGAGATCTCAATGACGTCCAGTCAGGAACCATCTTTATACTTCTTCACCCCCCCTCGCTCCCATTGTTTCAGGCCAATCTCCGCCTTTGGTTCTCAATCCGGGCTTAACTGTGCAGGCTCGAAAAGTCTTTGCCTCTCTTGCCAGCGCTTGTCTGCGCCTGCGTGGCCTGCACTCAGGGGTATCTCTCTGGTCCATTGGGTGACCTCAGGACCCTTGGTGGGCTTCTGGGCATGCTCTTTTTTGTTGTCCTTTGTTCGAGGGAGCGGGTGGGGACAAGGTGTGGCTGAGGCTGCAGGTAAGAATCCATCTTCTGGACGGCAGCGATTGTCCCTGGGTCAGAGAGACCCATCTAACAATCCCTTTTAGGAGGTGGGGGCTAGCTTGGCTGAAGCAGCAGGCAAACTCCACACAGCAGCCATTGTTAGCAGCAGCCTTCCAGGCTGGAGACACCTCTGCAACACAATGCTTCTCCTCAGGCCTCTGTCTAAGTCACTGTCAGTCTGTTCTGGATCACAGAATCACAGAATCACAGAATGGACTGGGTTGGAAAAGACCTCAGAGATCATCGAGTCCAACCCTTGGTCCAACTCTAGTCCGTTTATTAGATCATGGCACTAAGTGCCATGGCCAATCTCAGTTTAAAAACCTCCAGGGACGGCGAGTCCAGCACCTCCCTGGGCAGCCATTCCAATCCTGACCACTCTCTCTGCACAGAATTGCTTTCTAATCTCCAGCCTCAATTTCCCCTGGCAGAGTTGAAGCCCATGGCCCCTTGTCCTATTGCTGATGCCTGGGAGAAGAGCCCAATCCCCCCCTGGCTAGAACTGCCCTTCAGGTAGTTCTAGAGAGTGCTGAGCTCAGCTCTAAGCCTCCTCTTCTCCAGACTAAACAAGCCCAGCTCCCTCAGCCTCTCCCCATAGGGCTTGTGCTCAAGTCCCTTCCCCAGTCTTGTTGCTCTTCTCTGGACCCGCTCCAGCACTTCAATCTCTTTCCTGAGCTGAGGGGCCCAGAACTGAACACAATACTCCAGGTGTGGCCTCCCCAGTGCAGAGCACAGGGGAAGGATCACTGCCCTTGTCCTGCTGACCACGCTGGGTTGGATACAGGACAGGACACCATTGGCCTTCTTGGCCACCTGGGCACACTGATGGCTCATGTTGAGCTTCCTGTCCATTAGTCCCCCAGGTCCCTTTCTGTCTGACTGCTCTCCAGAGCAGATGGCGATGTTCAGGCAGATCCTGGTTTTGGACCGACGCTTACGGACCTGGAGCAGATTCTGAGAGTTTGCTGTTCCAGAAAGGTTTGGCTGGTGCAGCAGCTGAGAGGAAATGGCCAGCTATGATGCGTCCCAGGGTGATGCTTTGGGACCGGTGGCACGTGCATCTCCCTAACCAGGCAGTAGAATGCACTTTGGGCCCGGTAGAAGGAAGGTGGCAGAGGCAATGCATTGGAGAGCTGGTCATAGCCAGAGGCCATTGTGACACGGGGTCGTCATAGCCAGAGGCCATTGTGACACGGGGTCGTCATAGCCAGAGGCCATTGTGACACAGGGTCGTCATAGCCAGAGGCCATTGTGACACGGGGTCATCATAACCAGAGGCCGTTGTGACACAGGGTCGTCACAGCCAGAGGCCATTGTGACACGGGGTCGTCATAGCCAGAGGCCATTGTGACACGGGGCCGTCATAGCCAGAGGCCGTTGTGACATGGGGTCGTCATAGCCAGAGGCCGTTGTGACACGGGGTCGTCATAACCAGAGGCCGTTGTGACACAGGGTCGTCATGGCCAGAGGCCATTGTGACACGGGGTCGTCATAGCCAGAGGCCGTTGTGACACGGGGTCGTCATAGCCAGAGGCCATT
This sequence comes from Streptopelia decaocto, assembly GCF_964273445.1. NCBI lineage: Eukaryota > Metazoa > Chordata > Aves > Columbiformes > Columbidae > Streptopelia > Streptopelia decaocto. The sequence goes on along the minus strand of NW_028116390.1, from coordinate 108,577 downwards.
GTGACACAGGGTCGTCATAGCCAGAGGCCGTTGTGACACAGGGTCGTCACAGCCAGAGGCCATTGTGACACGGGGTCGTCACAGCCAGAGGCCATTGTGACACGGGGTCGTCACAGCCAGAGGCCATTGTGACACGGGGTCGTCATGGCCAGAGGCCATTGTGACACGGGGTCGTCACGGCCAGAGGCCGTTGTGACACGGGGGTCCCCGCCCGGACCGTGGGGGTATTTAAGGAGCGAGAGCCCTGGGGTGCTCACTCCCAGGAGAGCAGCTTCTCAGGAGGCAGCATCTCCTCTGGGTGCCCGTTGCAGCTCTTTGGTAGACGAGACCCAAGATGCCCATCGACGAGGAGGCGAACGCCCACTCCCAGCCCTTCGGGCTGCCCCCCTTGCTCCACAGGCCACAGGGGAGGGACGGGACAGGGCAGGAGGGAGAGGCCGGTGGTTGGACGGGGCCGCAAGCAGCTGCTGCAGTGCCGGGACTGCCACCTCCATCCCCTGTGTCCTGCTCCTCCTCCTGCCCGCAGATCAGCCGCAGCCTGGGCCAGCGCAGCATCCAGAGCACCTCGGTCACCCCCTCGGTCCGGGAGCACGTCCAGGACCACCATAAAGGTCCCCAGGAGGGGTCTGGCTGGCCTCGCAGCACCAACACCGAGGCAGCAGCAGAGGCAGAGTGCCCGGCACCTGCCCCACAGGGCCCCACAGCCGACGACGCGGCTCTGTGGGACACAGCCCAGCGCATCGTCAGTGAGACCATGCGCAGGGCTGTGGCTGAGATCATGGGAGCCGGCCAGGAACCGCAGGAACAGCAGGACCTGGCCCAGCGCATGGACTTGCAAGATGAGAACAGCAGAGAGGGGTGCCAAGGCCGAGACACCATCCCCAGCATCTGGATCAACCCCTCGGTCCAGGAGCACCTCCAGGACGCCCCTGCAGGGCCCCAGGAGGGGTCTGGCTTGCCCAGCTGCACAGACACAGAGGCGGCAGCAGAGGCAGAGCACCTGGAACCTGTCCAGCAGAGCCCTGCAGAGGACGATGTGGCTCTGTTAGACATTGTGGAGCACATCATCAGTGAGGCCGTGCACAGGGCTGAGGCTGAGATCCAGGGACCTGGCCAGCAACCGGTGGAACAGCAGGACCTGGCCCCATGCACTGATGTTCCAATGGCAGCACCAGCACCCGCAGGACTTGAAGAAACTGAGGCTCATTTGGCAGGAGACAATGAGGGACAGGCCAGCACAGCCCCTCTCATCCCAGCTGCAAAGGACGAAGAAGAGAACACGGTTTCTCCAATGTCTGCAGAGCACGGAGGAGAGACCAGCGCAGACATGGCCTGCCCAGCGCAGGGCCCAGCTCCACGGCGACGGCCTTCCCGGTTCCGGAGGGCGCTGCGGGCTCTGCGCAGGGCTTTCCGCTGCAGCTGCACCGCGGGGCAGCACGAGGAGTAGAGCCCGGCTCCAGCGCCACGCGGGTGCCTGCGCATGCGGCTGGTCCTGAGCCTGCGCAGCGTCCACGCCAGGGATGGTGCACGGACGGCGACCGCGGCGTTCACCGGCCCTGAGGACGTGGTGCCGCCAGCCTCTGCTCGGCCTTGGGTTGTGTTCAGAAATCAATAAAGCCAATTAAAAAAAAAAAAAAAGGCAGTTTTCCGCCTGCGCTCATCTGTTCCTGCCCCACCTCGGGACAAAGAAGGCTGCAGGAAACCTCTGTCCTCGGGGTGTCCCGGCGTTGGTTGCGGGAAGCCTTGGGCTGGTGCCACCGCAAGCCAGGAGTTTGGCTGGATCCCCCTCAGGCTCCCTTCCCACCCGCCTGTCTCCAATTCCAGTCCACGTGGAACATTGGAGATCTATGGCCGACTTGGCCTGGTTGACAATCCCTGCACCGTACGGCATCCCCTTCGTCTCACAAGGAACCTCCCCATTGCGGGGGTGTTCCGGAGCACCTCCATGAGCTGATACAGGCGAGACCCTCCAAACCCACTGTCACGAAATATTACACGGAGGCACCCCGAGGTTCATTTAAGGGACAACAGAGTCCACAGCAACTTTTATTAAACCAGTGAGAAACAGGGTTTTAGCGCTCCACAAGTGACTTAAATACAGGTTCGGATATCAGCTGAGGAAATAATTTGAAGGGGCAGCAACTAATACAACAGCGGTCCACAGTGTGCATGCACGTGGCTGCACCAAAACAATGCCGGAGCCGTCCTGGGTCCCGGAGGAGCACACACTTGCCAAACACGGTGCAAAAGAGATGCACGTACTCGTAGTGAGTACGAGAAGTGTGCACTCGCGATTCCGCGAGGGTAAATTTATAATACACTCGCGATTGTGCGAGGAAATAATTTACTTACACGTGCCAGTGTGCACGGAATCCTACGCGTGCTTATGTGGAAGCACGGGAGGAAAATACACTCGCGGTTGTGCGAGGGGCTCTCGGCGGCCACTCGCGACTGTGCGAGGATTAATTTAAAGTACCCGTGCAAATGTGCACGGGAAATACATGTGCAAATGTGCACGGAAATATATAAATATGCTCGCAATCCTGCGAGAAGTTTACTTACACACGTGGCGGCAGGGCGAGCGGAGTCTTCATCCCGGGGAGCGGGGGGGCCCGTGGCTCCGGGCACCAGTGGCCAAGCTCGTGCTCCGAGGGACCCGCACAATGGGCCGAGTCGCCACCGAGAGTCCCGTTTTTATACTGGCTGATCAGATTATGACGTGTCGGCACTCTAGAAGCTTCTCTGCACCCCCGCACTGGAGTGGGTGCCCCTGGAGCCTTCCATCATCCCCCACCCTGCCTGTGGGTGCCCAGCGACTGGGCTAATGGGCCTGGCCAGGGTGCTCTGGGGCCAAACAAAAGCAGCTGTTAGCCTCAAGTATCAGAGAAAGAGGGAGACGTGCCTGCTCCTTCCAAACTGGAGGGGGGTTGCATTCCACGACACCCACACGTGGTCCCTCGCCTCCACCGAGGGTCTCCCAAGTCAGGAAGAGCCGGCTGCTCGCTCCCTTGCTGGAAATCCGAGCCGTGATCCATCTCTGCACAAGGCTCTGATGCACGAGGCTTCCAGCGTCACCAGAGCGCGTTCAGGCCTGAGACACCGGGGAGAAGCGCCGCAAACAGGGCTGGTCTGGAGAAGAAATCCGCCCGCTCAGAGCTTCGTCTCAGACGCGAGTTACTCTGCCCTGGGTTTCCGGGGCCCAAAAACGGGGGGAGGCTCAGGTATAAACCCCGTTAGCCAAGAGCCGCAGCAGCTGCTGATCCCTGTGTGGCGCATTGCAAACCAGCCAGGGCTGTCTGTGGCTGCTGCATGCCCCGGGCTGCAGCCTTCGCAGCATCCTCCTCTTCCCCAGCACCCCCGTGCACTGCACAGAACCAGAGCTGATTGCAATGACTGGGGCAGCACCGGGCAGCAGCAGCATCTCTCTCCCCAGCCTCCAGCTGCCCAGTTGCCCTGCGGGGAGTTTCTGCCTGGGAAGGGCACAGTGGATTGCGATCGGCCGGGGGCTCAGGACAAAGCACAGCAGCGCCACGTCCCCGGAGCAGAGCCCTTCATTCCCGGCTCGGACTGGTGTATTCCTCCTACTCACAGCGCGGTCCTTCTCTGAGATAAGGTGACGCCAGCGCTTTCAGGGAAATTGGAACGTCATGATGGAGCGGACGTGAAACAGCCTCACTTCATGAAAAGCCAAAGGAGTAAAACTGACATGGAACCAAGCAAGTAACTTGCCGCAGCTGTCCAACCTGCGCTCCTCAGGCGGGACGCGACCGGCGACATGTTCTGGTGCTGCGGGGCTGCGCCGCAACAAGTCAGTTGGGGCTGTGGCCAGAAAGGTAGTAGCACAGTATCACAGTATGTTTGGGATTGGAAGGGACCTCAAAAGATCATCCAGTCCAATCCCCCTGCTGGAGCAGGAACACCCAGGTGAGGTCGCACAGGAACATGTCCAGGCGGGTTTTGAATGTCTCCAGAGAAGGAGACTCCACAACCCCCTGGGCAGCCTGTTCCAGTGTCTGTCACCCTCACTGAGAAGAAGTTTCTTCTCAAATTTAAGTGGAACCTCTTGTGTTCCAGCTTGATGCCTCTGGTATTAGTTTTACCTGCTATGTATTTGAAAAAGTTCTTTTTGCTGTCCCGCTCGCCAGCTGTAATTCTAAGGAGGCCTTGGCTATCCCAGCTGCCTTCCTACATCCTCTAACAGCAGCCTTATATTCCTCCCAAGTGGCCAGCCCCTGCTTCCATGACCTGTAAACTCTCCTCTTCTGCTTGAGCATACCCAACAGATCCCTATTCAACCACGCAGGCCTCCTGGCTCCCTTCCTTGACTTCCCACGTGTGGGGATGCTCTGATCCTGAGCGTGGAAGAAGCAATCTCTGAATGCCACCCAGCTATCTTGGGCCCCTTTTCCTTCAAGCAGTCTTGCCCATGGGATTTCCCCCAGCAATTGCTTGAAAAGGCCAAAGTCAGCCCTGCTGAAGTCCAGGGTTGCAATTCTACTTGCTATTCTGTTCCTGTATCTGGGATACTGTATCTGGGATGCTGCATCCTGGATGCTGTGGCTTGGATGCTGTATCTAGTATGCTTAATCTGGGATGCTGTATCTACGATGCTGTATCTGGGATGCTTTATCCAGGATGATGTATCTAGGATGCTGTATCGGGGATGCTGTATCTAGGATGGTGTATCTGGGATGCTGTATCTGGAATGCTGTATCTAGGATGCTGTATCCGGGATGCTGTATCTAGGATGCTGTATCTAGGATGATGGATGTAGGATGCTGTATCTGGAATGTTGTGTCTGGGATACTGCATCTTGTATACTGTATCTGGGATGCTGTATCTAGATAGATGTATCTGGGATGCTGTATCTCAGATGCTGTATCTAGGAGGATGTATCAGGGATGTTGTATCTAGGATGGTGTATCTGGGATTCTGTATATCAGACGCTGTATCTAGGATGATGTATCAGGGATGCTATGTCTAGGATGGTGTATCTGGGATTCTGCATATCAGATGCTGTATCTAGGTTAATGTACCTAGGATTCTGTATCTGGAATGTTGTGTCTGGGACACTGCATCTGGGATACTTTATCTGGGATGCATCCCAGGTACAGCACCCCAGATATCAACATCCTAGATACAGCATCCCAGATACAACATCCTAGATACAGCATCCTAGATACAGTATCCTAGATACAGCATCCTAGATACAGCATCCCAGATACAGTATCCTAGATACAGCATCCTAGATACAGCATCCCTGAACCAGCATTCTAGGTACAGCATCCCAGATACATCATGCTAGATACAGAATCCCAGATACGGCATTCTAGAGTCAGCATCCCAGATACAGCATCCCAGATAAAGTAACCCAGATAGAACATTCCAGACACAGCAACCTAGATACAGCATCCCAGATACAGCATCCCAGATACAGTATCCTAGATACAGTATCCCAGATACAACATCCCAGATAGAGCACCCAAGATACAGTATCCCAGATACAGGATCCTAGATACAGCCTCCTAGATACAGTATCCCAGATACAGCATCCCAGATAGAGCATCCTAGATACAGCATCCAAGATACAGCATCCCAGACTCAGCATACTGTTTACAGCATCTCTGATGCAGCATCTGAGATACAGCATCCTAGATACAGCATCCCAGATACAGTAACACAGATACAGCATCCCAGATACACCATCATAGATACATCATCCTAGATACAGCATCCCAGATACAGCAACCTATATACAGCATCCCAGATGCAGCATCCCAGATAGAGTACCCCAGATACAACATTCCATATACAGCATCCTACATACAGTATCCCAGATACAGCATCCCATATACAGCATCTCAGATACAGCACACTAGTTACACCATCCTAGATACAGTATCCTAGATACAGCATCCCAGATACACTGTTCTAGATACAGCATCCCTGATACAGCATCCCAGATACACCATCCTAGATACAGCCTCCCAGATACAGCATCCTAGATACGGTATCCTAGATAAAGCATCCTCGATACAGCATCCCAGATACAGCACCCCAGATACAGCATCCTAGATACAGCATCCCAGATACAGCATAATAGGTACATCATCCTAGATACAGCATCCTAGATACAGCATCCTAGTACAGCATCCTAGATACAGCATCCCAGATACAGTATCCCAGATGCGGTATCCCAGACACAACATACCAGATACAGCATCCTAGATACATCATCCTCTATATGGGATACTGTATCTGGGATGCTGTATCTAGGATGCTGTATCTGGGATGCTGTATCTAGGATACTGTATCTGGGATGCTGTATCTAGGATGCTGTATCTAGGATGATGTACCTATTATGCTGTATCTGGGATGCTGTATCTGGGATGCTGTATGTAGGATGCTGTATCTGGGGTGCTGTATCTGGGATGCTGTATCGAGGATGCTTTATCTAGGATGCTGTATATAGGATGCTGCATCTGGGATGCTGTATCCGGGACGCTGTATCTCGGCTGCTATATTTGGGATGCTGTATCTCGGCTGCTGTATGAGATGCCAACATCGCCACCAGCCGTGTGCTTGGAGGTGACCACTATGGCCACCAGGCATGTGCTTTCCTGTTGTCACCATTGCCACCAGTCACCCATGGCCATGAAATGCCACCATGGCCACCAACCACCCACGGCCATGAGATGCCACCATGGCCACCAGCCATGTGCTTGCAGGTAACTACCATGGCCACCAGCCACCAATGGTCCTGAGTTGCCAGCAATGCTCATGAGTTGCCACCATGGCCACCAGCACCAGACGTGTGGCTGCAGGTCATGACCATGGCCACCAGAACTGCTCAAGTAGGAGTAGTAACATTTATACAGTCCTAAAATTACATTCTGTCCTTTGAAGGCAACTGTGGGGCTGATGTGGCCCACAGTGAAATGAGTTTGATAGCCCTGCTTTAGCCCATCGATCCAGCTGGTCCAGATCCCTCTCTATATATGTATATTTGTATACATTTTATATAGATGTGTATAAAACCAGAGAAATTAAATATACATAACCATTATAATGTACATATAAAATGGATAACACCTTCTCCAATAAGACATAATGGAATGAAGAAGTCGATTTTAATGAGAGCAGAAAGAAAAGTACAAGGATGGGTCCACATTCCCCACTTTATCAGGTGCAGAAGCACCCACAGATGTGTGGGGTGGAGGAACTTCCAGAAGGTGGGGAGCACACAGGCAAGTTGGATCATGCCCAAGGGCCAAGATCCCCCAAGGGGGCCACCAAGGGGCCCTCAGCACAAATCCTTTAACATACAAAGAAAAGCCCAGTCCTGTGAGCTGGACTGGAAGGTCCCCACATCCAAGCCCAGCCCAGCAGGACAGGCCTTGCAGGATTACTGGGTCGGACTTTGAGCTCCTCTCGATGCTGCGAGACACAGGGAAACTGTCTGTGAACATGGGAAACCAGGAGAAAACGCCAGCTTCAGAAAAACATGTGCATGGGGACAGTATGGAAAAGACCCAAAGGGGATCTCAAAATACACCACGTGAAGCAGAGGAACTTGTCAATGAACTGATGGCCCACAAACTGGATTTTGAGGTGCCAGAGGAAGGGTGGTGGGGAACTGCCTTTCCCCATGGTTGTAGAGCTGCTTGTAAGGACACTGTGGGGTGCGGGCTGGTGATAAATAGGTTTCCTTGTCCTTAGTATCTCAAAGGGGATCTCAAAATAGACCACGTGAAGCAGAGGAACTCGCCAATGAACCCTGAACCACAAATTGGATGTTAAGGTGCCAAACAGAGGCACTCCCCTGGTTGTGGGGGTCTCCCAGCTGCCTGTAAGGCCAATGGGGGGTGCAGGCTGGTGATAAACAGGTTTCGTTGTGTGACAACCTTGAAGCGCTCCCCCCATCCTTAGCAGAACAAAGACCTTGTTATGCCTTAAACGTCTGGGTTTTGTTGCTTTGGGAGGAAGAGATAGATGACACCTCGTCTTTCCCCAAGTTTTATGGCCATGGAGGCAGAAGATAAGGACAATTAACAGTGTTGCTGTGAAAGGCCTCATGGCCTAATGGGGATGATAGAGATGAACCATCTGTCTGACAACCAACTACCAGAAGAAACCACGAACCATCCATAGAGACCCATGGAGACCATAGAGACCCATAGAGAACCACAGAGAGCAAAGAGACCATAGAGACCCATAGAGACCCATAGAGACCATAGAGACTCATAGAGACCCATGGAGACCATAGAGACCCTAGAGACCCATAGGGACCCATAGAGACCATAGAGACCCATGGAGACCATAGAGACCCATAGGGACCCATAGAGACCATAGAGACCCATAGGGACCCATGGAGACCATAGAGACCCATAGGGATCCATAGAGACCCATAGAGACCATAGGGACTCATACAGACCCATAGAGACCATAGAGACCCATGGAGACCATAGAGACCCATAGGGACCCATGGAGACCATAGAGACCCATAGGGATCCATAGAGACCATAGAGACCATAGAGACCCATAGACACCCATAGAGACCCATAGGGACCGCAGAGACCCATAGAGACCATAGGGACTCATACAGACCCATAGAGACCATAGAGACCCATAGAGACCCATAGATAGCCAGAGACACCCATAGAGACACATAGAGACCATAGAGACCCATGAAGACCCATAGAGACCCATAGAGAACCACGGAGACCATAGAGAGACCCATAGGGACTGTAGAGACCCATAGAGACCATAGAGGCCCACGGAGACCATAGAGATCCATAGGGACCCATAGAGACCATAGAGACCCATTGAGACCCATGGAGACCATAGAGACCCATGGAGACCATAGAGACCCGTAGGGACCATAGAGACCCGTAGGGACCATAGAGACCCATCGAGACCCATCGAGACCATAGAGACCCATAGAGACCCATGAAGACCCATAGAGACCCATAGGGACCATAGAGATCCATAGAGACCCATCGAGTCATCCCGGGACCAATGTACCCGCGGGGTGGTGATATCTGTGATCTCTCTCTCCCCCTTTCTCTTTCTGATATCTTAGTTTTCCTCTTCTCTCTCTCTCTTCCTTCTTCCCTCTTCATCCCATCTGTTGAGTCAAGATTAACTCATCCCTCATCCCATCTGTTGGGATGGGACAGGTTGTCCTTAGGCTCATAACCTGACTGAATGTTCCCAACTGCTCTGGCTGAGCGAGGGGAGAAGTCAGGAGTGCTGGGACCTGCCCTGGTCCACCTGAGCCACACCAGCCAAACCAGTGTGTGTGTGCGTCATGGCAAGGGCTGGGGAAGGGGTGGTGGTGGATGTCAATGTCTGATTGCTGTACGACCTGAGCAGGGTGCACACGGTGTGGAACAAGGGCCCTGTGCACAGAGCAAACAGGTTGTGCTGGTGAGGTCCCTGGGGTCTCAGTACAGTCTTGTATCTGGGCAGGAACAACCCCAGGTTCCAGTATAAGTTGGGGAAGGACCTGCTGGAGAGCAGCGTAGGGGAAAGGGACCTGGGGGTCCTGGGGACAGCAGGGTGACCATGAGCCAGCACTGGGCCCTTGTGGCCAGGAAGCCAATGGGACCTGTGATGGATTAGAAGGGGGGTGGTCAGTAGATCAGAGAGGTTCTCCTGCCCCTCTGCTCCGCCCTTGAAAAAAGGGTTTAGTTCAATTACTATCAGGATATACTTGGGGATCATATACATATATATATAATATATACAGCCATAGCACCCTGAGAATGGCTCATCTGGGAAGCTAAGCAGGGTCGGGCCTAGTTAGTACTTGGATGGGAGACCTTGTGGCCAGGAAGCCAATGGTACCTGGGGGGGATTAGAAGGGGATGGGCAGTAGGTCAGAGAGGTTTGCCTGTCCCTCTACTCTGCCCTTGAAGAAAGGGTTTAGATCGGATACTACCAGAATATACTTGAGGACCATATATATCTATAATATATGCAGCCACATCACCCTGAGAACATCCCATCTCATCTGCTCTGGGAAGCTAAGCAGGGTCAGGCCCGGTCAGTGCTTGGATGGGAGACCATAAAGACCAATGGTACCTGGGGTGGGTTAGAAGGGGGTGGTCAGTAGGTCAGAGAGGTTCTCCTGCCCCTCTGCTCTGCCCTGGGGAGACCACACCTGGAATCTTGTGTCCGGTTGTGGCCCCTCAGCTCCAGCAGGACAGGGAACTGCTGCAGAGAGTCCAGCGCAGCCACCAAGATGCTGGAGGGAGTGGAGCATCTCCCGGGTGAGGGAAGGCTGAGGGAGCTGGGGCTCTGGAGCTGGACAAGAGGAGACTGAGGGGGGACTCATTCATGGGGATCAATATGGAAAGGGGGAGTGTCAGGAGGATGGAGCCATTGGTGACAACCAGGGACAGGACAAGGGGCAGTGATGTCGCTGCTGGCTGAACGGCTGATAGGCCAGGACCAGGTGCACATCCTTACAGGGGCTGGTGAGGTCACTGTCAGTGTAACCAATGAGCACACAGTGCTGGCAGTAGAGGGTGTGAGGTCACTGTCAGTGTAACCAATGAGCACACAGTGCTGGCAGTAGAGGGTGTGAGGTCACTGTCAGTGTAACCAATGAGCACAGAGCGGTGGCAGTAGAGGGTGTGAGGTCACTGTCAGTGTAACCAATGAGCACACAGCGGTGGCAGTAGAGGGTGTGAGGTCACTGTCAGTGTAACCAATGAGCACACAGTGCTGGCAGTAGAGGGTGTGAGGTCACTGTCAGTGTAACCAATGAGCACACAGCAGTGGCAGTAGAGGGTGTGAGGTCACTGTCAGTGTAACCAATGAGCACACAGCGGTGGCAGTAGAGGGTGTGAGGTCACTGTCAGTGTAAACAATGAGCACACAGTGCTGGCAGTAGAGGGTGTGAGGTCACTGTCAGTGTAACCAATGAGCACACAGTGCTGGCAGTAGAGGGTGTGAGGTCACTGTCAGTGTAACCAATGAGCACACAGCAGTGGCAGTAGAGGGTGTGAGGTCACTGTCAGTGTAACCAATGAGCACACAGTGCTGGCAGTAGAGGGTGTGAGGTCACTGTCAGTGTAACCAATGAGCACACAGTGCTGGCAGTAGAGGGTGTGAGGTCACTGTCAGTGTAACCAATGAGCACACAGTGGTGGCAGTAGAGGGTGTGAGGTCACTGTCAGTGTAACCAATGAGCACACAGCGGTGGCAGTGGAAGGGGTGAGGTCACTGTCAGTGTAACCAATGAGCACACAGTGCTGGCAGTAGAGGGTGTGAGGTCACTGTCAGTGTAACCAATGAGCACACAGTGCTGGCAGTAGAGGGTGTGAGGTCACTGTCAGTGTAACCAATGAGCACACAGTGCTGGCAGTAGAGGGTGTGAGGTCACTGTCAGTGTAACCAATGAGCACACAGCGGTGGCAGTAGAGGGTGTGAGGTCACTGTCAGTGTAACCAATGAGCACACAGCAGTGGCAGTAGAGGGTGTGAGGTCACTGTCAGTGTAACCAATGAGCACACAGCGGTGGCAGTAGAGGGTGTGAGGTCACTGTCAGTGTAACCAATGAGCACACAGTGCTGGCAGTAGAGGGTGTGAGGTCACTGTCAGTGTAACCAATGAGCACACAGTGGTGGCAGTAGAGGGTGTGAGGTCACTGTCAGCGTAACCAATGAGCACACAGTGCTGGCAGTAGAGGGTGTGAGGTCACTGTCGGTGTAACCAATGAGCACAGAGTGCTGGCAGTAGAGGGTGTGAGGTCACTGTCAGTGTAACCAATGAGCACACAGCAGTGGCAGTAGAGGGTGTGAGGTCACTGTCAGTGTAACCAATGAGCACACAGTGCTGGCAGTAGAGGGTGTGAGGTCACTGTCAGTGTAACCAATGAGCACACAGTGCTGGCAGTAGAGGGTGTGAGGTCACTGTCAGTGTAACCAATGAGCACACAGTGCTGGCAGTAGAGGGTGTGAGGTCACTGTCAGTGTAACCAATGAGCACACAGCAGTGGCAGTAGAGGGTGTGAGGTCACTGTCAGTGTAACCAATGAGCACACAGCAGTGGCAGTAGAGGGTGTGAGGTCACTGTCAGTGTAACCAATGAGCACACAGCAGTGGCAGTAGAGGGTGTGAGGTCACTGTCAGTGTAACCAATGAGCACACAGCGGTGGCAGTAGGAGCAGCAGTGCTCACGTCACCGGTGACACCCCATGGCCCTGGAGCTCGGTGCCACCGTCCCTGTGCTGTCACAGGGTCCCCAGCAGGCACAGGAGCTGCCCGGCCCCGTCCCTGCGAGGCCGAAGGAGCAGCCCCTGCAGCCCTGGCTGCAGCCGTCGGGCTGGGGGTGTCTCGGGGGCACCGCAGGGATGTGCCGGGCACGGCGCCAGGAGGAAACCGCAGACTTCCTGCCCGGGCGCCGCGGGGGGAGCGCGGGGGCTGTGGTTTGTGCACCTGCAGGCTGCAGCTCTGATCCACCCGTGGGGAATAACGGCCCCTCGGTGACTCGCTGACAGTCAGGGACACGTCTGAGCCTCCGGGCTGCACGTCTGCTGCCAGGACAGGGACGTGTCCCAGCTCCAGCTCCTGTGAGGGACCTTCCGCGGGCTCTCCGGGGAGCGGCGGGTGAGCCAGCGCTCCTGGGATGGGGCTCTGCCCTGGGCTAAGGCCCTTTCCCAGCTGCTGCTCCTCGCACAGCCGGCTCTGTCACAGGGGCTGTTTCTTCCCTTCCTGACACAGCCCCGGTGCAGCCCCAGCCCCCTGGGCCTTATGGCACCGGGGTGACTGGACACTCTCACCTCGGGCTCTTGGATGTGCCCGTCGCAGCACATGCTCAGTGCTCCTGGTCCACACTCAGAGCTCAAGGGGTGAAAAACTGTTTCCCCCACTACAGCCAGCCCTGTCCTGTGATGTTCTACCATTGCAGTGCTGTGACACCTGCGGCGGAGCCGTCCCTCATATATGGTCATGAACGGCGCTGGAGAAGTTCATTGGAGGACTGGGCCGTGTCGGAGGGGAGATAGCTCCCGATAATGTCTAAAAAGGTGCTGCTGCTTCGGTTGGCTCCTCCTGTAACTGGGGGCATCTGCAGAGATATATTGCCCTCCCATCATCATTGCTCCCACGCGTCCCTGGAGCTGTGGCAGGGAGTGCGGCACAGAGGGCTGTGCCATCAGGGCAGGAGGCTCAGGATGGGCACAGAGGGACTCGTGTCCCCTCAGACGCTGTGGCTGCTCCTCTGGGTACAGCTGTGCAGGGGTAAGTGCTGACTCAATGTCCCACCGCCCAGGGCCAGCGGGTACCAGTGTGGTCATGGGGATCTGTCTGGGAATGGGGTTCCTCTGCAGGTGCTGCTGACACAGGGGGCAGAAGGTGCTCAGTTCCATGGAGCCTGTGCCGTTCCCTGTGCCCGTCTGGGTGGGAGACAGTATCTCCTTTCCGGGGCTCCGGTGTTCTGTGCCTGGCTGGATTCACAGCCCCCTGTCCTGGGGTACCGTTGGGGACCCCTTGTTCCCAGCACTCTGCCTCTGGACCAGTGGTGGCCTCACTGGCGATGGCAGCACCCAGAGATCCCCAGGGCACTGCCAGCCTCTGGGCTGCCCCAGAGGGTTTGTGTGCTGCTCAGCACCCCTTGTTCAAAGGGAAACCTGACCCCACGAGGGCAGTTTGTGCCCCCAGAGAGAGAGGACGGGGACATCTGCAGTAGAGACATGTCCTTCTGGGGGGCCTGGCCCAGAACTGATGCCAGGGGAGAGGAGGGGAGGTGGGATCCTCTGGATCACCTCAGTGGGAACAGGGAACGCCCTGGGGATGGGGTTGGTTTGGATGGTGCTGGGGCAGGTGGTTTACAGGGGAAGCTGCAGCCCTGGGTACACGGGGCTGTTCAGGGGGTGCTGGGCTGGGGGAAGAGGAGACTAAGGGGGGACCTTATTAATGTTTATAAGTATATAAAGGGTGAGTGCCATGGGGATGGAGCCAGGCTCTTCTCGGTGGCAAACAATGATAGGACAAGGGGTAATGGGATCAAGCTGGAACACAAGAGGTTCCACTTAAATTTGAGAAAAAACTTCTTCCCAGTGAGGGTGACAGAGCCTGGAACAGGCTGCCCAGGGGGGTTGTGGAGTCTCCTTCTCTGGAGACATTCAAAACCCGCCTGGACATGTTCCTGTGCGACCTCACCTGGGTGTTCCTGCTCCATGGGGGGATTGGACTGGATGAGCTTTTGAGGTCCCTTCCAATCCCAAACATACTGTGATACTGTGATACTGTGAAGCGGGTGCCCAGTGCAGAGCTGGGCAGTGTGTGGGTGGGCATGGGTGGGGGGGCACGTGGCCGCTGGGGTGGAAAGAGGTGCCCTGTGTGGTGGGATGGAGAATGACCCAGCAGGTCTGGACCTGAGCACTCCCAGCCTTGTGCAGCTGTGGGGACAGATGGACCCTCACAGTGCTCTGGGGACCTGCAGGGGAGGGGGCTCCCACCCTGGTGCCCCTGACTCTGCCCAGGCAGGAGGTTCCCCCAGAGCTGCAGCACTGGGCTCGGTGCTCTCCTGACTCATCCCGTGTTGGTGTCTGAAGGTGCTGCGGAGGTGAGGCTGGCGGACGGCGGCGGGCGCTGTGCCGGGAGAGTGGAGGTGAAACACCAGGGACGGTGGGGGACCGTGTGTGGTGACTCCTGGGACATGAACGATGCAGCAGTGGTTTGTAAGCAGCTGGGCTGTGGATCTGCTGTTGGAGCTCACCAGTACGGACACTTTGGGGCAGGATCTGACCCCATTTGGATGGATGATGTTGGCTGCAAAGGCACCGAATCTGCCCTGTCTGACTGCAGACACGCAGGATGGGGTGAACATAACTGTGTTCATGCTGAGGATGCTGGAGTGACGTGTTCAGGTAAGAAGTCAGAGTAATACCTAACTTCGGGGATGGGACTGGGGAAGGGACATGTCTGTGCCCTCAGTGAGCAGCAAACATTCCGGACCTGGGCTCAGTGTGGCCAGTCGTGCTGCTGAGCTGGAACTGTCATTGCTGCTGTAACTGGTCCCTGGGGAAAGCTGTGACAACCCTGAGGGGACAGGACCCCATGCAGGCAGCGCTGACCAGCTGCCCAGCCCCTCCTGCCTGCCCACAGCTCCCCACACTGACCCATGAAACAGGGTCTATACCAGCACTTACTGACTCTCGTCTGTGCTGCTGTCACCCTCTGAGGCAGCGGGAGGCCAGGGGGACATGCAGGTCTCCTGTTCCCAGCCTGGCCATTGGCCTGGGACCTGTGCACCCCAGATAACGGTGCCCCTGGATGAGAACACCCCCCTGGAGCAGGCAGGGGAGGGCTCTGGAAAGCACCAGCTGTGATAACAGCTGCTCCATTTCTGTGCTCTGGGACTTCTCCCACCTAAAAGGAACCTCCCAACAAACCAGGAACACCCTGGGATCAGAGTGAGCCTCTGGTTGCACCCAGGTGATGATGGTCCCACCTGGCCCAAGCTCTGCAGGGGCTGAGCAGCTGCAGCTTCACCACCGTCTGGGCCAGTTCTCCTGGACCCCATAGGCTCACATGGCTGCGGTGCTGGGGGAGCGTGCTGGGCAGCACAGAGGACCTTGTGTGGGACCCTTTGTCTGAGCACACCTGTGGCTGTGAGTGTGTGGCTGACACACACACTTCAAGTGCTCTGGTGCTGTAGAGAAGGGGCGGAGGAGCCTTGGATGTGTTTGTGGCACCAACACTCCCCCAACAGCTTTGACTGGGATGTGCACTGTGCAGTTTGTCCAGGGATTCCTTGGGGGTGATGTGGGATGTGGGCAAGTAAGTGTCAGAGGGCTCTGGGAACTCCCAGGCTTTTTGGTGGTTTTTTTTCCAGGATTTGTCCGGCTGGTGGACGGGAAGAGCCGCTGCTCAGGGCGTGTGGAGATCCGTGATGGGGACCAGTGGAAAACTGTTTGTGGTTCCCGCTTTGGCCCCAAGGCTGCTGATGTGGTCTGCAGGGAGCTGCGGTGCGGCGTGGCCCTGCCTGTGTCTGGAGGAGGTCACCTTGGAGAAGGGGCTGGTCCCGTGTGGGATGGAGAGCTGCAGTGTGTGGGCAATGAGTCCCTCCTGTCCTCCTGCCCCACGGGGTCCTCCAGGGACCAGGCCTGCCCCCCGATGAACAGCGCTGCTGTTAGTTGCACACGTGAGGAATTGGGGTGGGGTGCTGAACGCTGGGGCTGTGCCGGGGCTTGGGGACAGAGCAAGGACTGCGCTGGGTGTCTGTAGGGCCGGAGGGGTCATGGGACAGTCTGCAGCATGAAAACCGTGCAGAAGGAGAAGAAAGGCCTCTGTCCCTCTGGCCTTTCCACCAGCTACCGAGGCTACAAAAGCACCAACCCGCCCTCTCTCCTCCTCTGTCCGCAGAGTACACAGGGTTCAGGCTGGTGAACGGCAGCACGGCGTGTGCGGGGAGGGTGGAGGCCCAGGTGCTGGGGAGCTGGGGGACCCTCTGTGCCTCCCGCTGGGATCTCTCGGATGCCCATGTCCTGTGTCATCAACTCAACTGTGGGTTTGCCGAGTCCATTCCTGGAGGAGAGCATTTTGGGAGAGAGACCGGCCCTGTCCGGAGAGACTCATTCCACTGTGACGGGACTGAAGCCCACCTGGGACAGTGCCCAGTGGCCACCCTGGGGGCCTCCCCGTGCTCCCCCGGGAACAACGCTGCTGTCATTTGCTCAGGTGAGTGCTGGGAAAACGGTGCGTTAGCTCTGTTTCCCTTTGCGTGAGACACGGCCACCCCAAGCAGGGGTCCCATGGCAGCACCGGGCCGAATTTCTCCCTGGAGGGGCCCTGGGGGGCTTTCCCTGCTCAGGCTGACCGCTCTGCTCTGGGAGAGCTGCGGTCTGAACAGACACAGACACCTGTCCCCAGGGCAGCGCCTTAGGCCCTGGTACCACTGCCCAGCCCGGGTTCCATAGGATGAGCCCAGGACAGGCTGGTGGGGCTCTGCTCCATCCCTGTGGCTGCAGACAAACACATCCCATCCCCACAGAGAGCCCTGCAGAGCCTCATCCCACCACCCGCAGCCGCAGACCCGGTGTGAGCTGCAGACAGGGCTGGGCTTTGCCCTCGCTGCTTGTCAGCACAGGGCTCGCTCTCGCCCTGTTTGGTCGGACACCCCTTGCCCTCCCCAGGGGCTGCCGCGCTGCCGGTGCCGCTGATGGCTGCGGCTCCTCTGCTCTCCCCAGGCCCGGCCGACTCCGCGTCCCTGCGGCTGGTGGGCGGCGGGAGCCGGTGCGACGGGCGAGTGGAGATCTTCCAGCGCGGGACGTGGGGCAGAGTGCTGGACGACCAGTGGGACGTGCGGGAGGCCAGCGTGGTGTGCCGGCAGCTGCGCTGTGGAGAGGCACAAAAAGCCTACACCCCCCCAAAGCCTGAGCGAGGGACGGGCCCCGTGGGGCTGCGAGGGGTCCGGTGCGCA
Source organism: Streptopelia decaocto (assembly GCF_964273445.1). Taxonomy (NCBI): domain Eukaryota; kingdom Metazoa; phylum Chordata; class Aves; order Columbiformes; family Columbidae; genus Streptopelia; species Streptopelia decaocto. The sequence goes on along the minus strand of NW_028116390.1, from coordinate 91,141 downwards.
GGGCACGAGGCCAGCCTGACCCTCTGCAACACCTCCCTGCCCGGGAGTGCCCTGCTGGGAGCGGTTGTGGAGGACGTGGGAGTCATTTGCCGGGGTGAGCGGCACTGCACGAGCCCCCAGATGATGGGGTGGGGGGGCAGCCACCCCCTGACAGCACCTGGGCTTTCTCCCCACTGCAGGGAGCCGGCGGGTCCGGCTGGTGAACGGGCCGGGGCGCTGCGCAGGGAGAGTGGAGATCTACCACCAGGGCAGCTGGGGGACCGTCTGTGACGATGGCTGGGACCTGTCTGATGCCGCCGTCGTGTGCCACCAGCTGGGCTGCGGAGGGGCGCTGGAGGCGGCCGGCTCCGCTCGCTTCGGGGAAGGCTCCGGGCAGATCTGGCTGGACGGTGTGAACTGCTCCGGGGCCGAAGCTGCTCTCTGGGACTGCGCTGCCGGGCCCTGGGGGCAGCACGACTGCGGGCACAAGGAGGACGCGGGCGTCCTGTGCTCAGGTGTGTGCCGGGAGCTGTGCCGGGATGGCTCCTGGGAGGCCGGGACGCAGGAAAAGCCGGGCATGGCCAAGGCTGGCCCTGCCTGAGCCCAGCCTATGGACCCATGCACGGGTGCCCTCAGTTCAGCGGGGTCCCTGGGGAGCTCAGTGTCCCCCAGGGCGAGCGGGGAGAGCAGGGGCTGTGTCCATCAGGGACTTCTCTCTGCCCTGGGTGCGACGGGGACTTGCTGGCCCTGCCCTGCCTGGCTGGGGGCCTGGGGAGCGCAGGGGTGTCCTGGCTCCCACAGCCCCACACCAGCCTGTTCTCTTGCTGCCTTTCCTCCCAGAGTTCGTGGCCCTGAGGCTGGAGAACAGTGACGGCTGCTCCGGGCGCCTCCAGGTTTTCTACAACGGGACGTGGGGGAGCGTTTGCTCCAACTCGATGACTCCTGACACGGTGTCGCTGGTGTGCAAGGAGCTGGGCTGCGGGGACGGAGGATCCCAGGAAACAGGCCTGCCCTATGGCAGGGTGTCTGGCACTGCCTGGCTGGATTACGTGCGGTGTGGAGAGGGAAACGTCTCTTTTTGGCAGTGTCCATCCACCCCCTGGGACCCACAGTCGTGCGATGACCTGCGAGATGAGACCCACATCACCTGCAATGGTAACTCTGAGCCACTCGGGCACCGGTGCCACCCCAGCTTCTGCTCCCCTCTGGGCACGGCCAAACGCAGAGAAAGAGCTTGGAGGAGTTTTCCTTGCCACGTCAGATGCTTGTGCTGCTGGTGGCACAGATGCGACCACAGTTCTCTGTGTCCCACGTGTCCAGCAGCGGTTGCCACCCAGCAGTGCCTGGGGGAGCAGCGACATCTCCAAGTGGTCTCAGCAGAGACCAGAGAGGGTTCAGAGGAGCCTCCCCTCCATGGACACCCTCCTGCTTCTCTGTGACCAAGACGGCACACACAGGCACAGCAGAGCTCAGCCCCGCTCTCTTCTGCACAATCCCCGAGCCAGCCCCTTCACCACAGTGTTTCCTTCCTCAGGGGGACGCCCAGAAATGCCCCCAGAGCCTTTGGCCCCGTGCCCCAACTCCAGCAGCTGCACAGGTAGGGAGCTGCTCCTCCGCGTGCTCCTCTTGCCTGGCTCCCCTGCTGTCTGAGTGCCGTGGGAGCTCCTTGCCCTCTGCTGTCTGAGTGCCGTGGGAGCTCCTTGCCCTCTGCTGTCTGAGTGCCGTGGGAGCTCCTTGCCCTCTCCAGACAGGGAGAAGATCCGTGCCGTGGGAGGCGAGGACGGGTGCTCGGGCAGAGTGGAGCTCTGGCACCGCGGCTCCTGGGGGACAGTGTGCGATGACTCCTGGGACATGCAGGATGCCCAGGTGGCGTGCAGGCAGCTGGGCTGCGGCCCCGCGGTGTCTGCCCTGCACGAGGCTGCTTTTGGGGTGGGCCAGGGCCCCATCTGGCTGGAGCGGGTGGAGTGCCGGGGGACGGAGTCGTCTCTGCAGGACTGCTGGGCCCGGCTTGGGGACGGACGTGCTTGCCGGCATAAAGAAGACGCTGCCGTGCGCTGCTTAAGTGAGTGGGGGCTGGGACCCCTTGGTCAGGTATTGGCAGTGAGCTGGGAAAGGTCTTTCACCCGCTTGGTCCTGGCACGGCCCCCGAGCTCCCGAGAGCAGGAACGTTCCTGTGGGGGGCAGCAGCTGGTGCCAAGCAGGGAGCAGCCTCGGTGGAACGGGGTGTCCTTGGGCCACTGCTCATGGAGCCCTGCGGCTCCAGGACCATCCACCCCCGGGCTGCCTGTGCCACCCTGCCCGCCGCCCAGAGCAGAGGCCCCCGCCCTGTCCTGGGTCCCTTTCTGGCACTACGGGAGCGGCAATTGGGGTGGGATGTGTCAGGGACACTACAGACACACACCGGGGTGTTGCAGGGGAGGCTCCCTGGTACGGGCACTCCCACCCCCTCAGCCCAGCTCTCCTTTTCCTCTCTGCAGCTGCGCCCAGGACAGCAGCATCCCCAGCCCGAGCAGGTAACTCGTCCTCCCCAGGGCTGGGTATCCCAGGGCCGGGCTCTGACCCACACTGGGGTGCAAGGGGCTCCTTGCTGGGGCGTGAAACTCCCAGGAGGAGGCACTGGGGTGGTGGTGTGGGGGTGAAATTCACTCAGCAGGGTGGAAGCTTCTCCATCACTCACCCCCCTGCTGCCTTGTGCGATGGGGTCAGACCATTTTGAGAGGAAATGGCCTCAAGTTGGCCCAGGGAAGGTTCGGATTGGATATTAGGAAAAAATTTGTCACAGAGAGGATTGTGAAGCAGTGGAACAGGCTGCCCAGGGAAGTGATTGCGTCACCATGCCTGGAGGGGCTTAAAAGGCATTTAGATGAGGTTCCTAAGGACATGGCTTAGTGCTAGACTTAGGTTATGTTTGGACTCAATGATCCTGAGGGTCAGTTGTGGTTGAGACGGACAAACGACATGGACCAAGTTCTTCCAGGATGAAAGTAGTAGATGCCATTTATTGCCACAAGTGCATTTTTATACGGTTTTACCAATTCATGTGTCTCTTCACTATTGGTTACAAGTTACAGCAGTAACATCTCACTGGCTATTTTTGCTCTCATCAACGTTACTCTTCTACTCCCTTCTCTCTCACGGGTACATCCTGAACATCTCCAGACACTCCTTTACCCCCATCTTTCTCACGGGTGGGCCTTCATATCTTCAAGGCTGATTTCTGTTCCCATGCCCTTCGTCAGGGAATCCACGGACCCACCGTAGTCCCCCACAAGGGTCTCTTCCAACTGAAATGATTCTGTGATTCTATGATTCTGTGACTGGTGCTGCCCCCACCTCTCCCAGGGCTGGTGCTGTTCTTCCATGTTCTTGCCCGTGCAGATCCCACCCGGGGCCGTCCGACTGTCAGTGGGAGAACCTCAGTGCCCGTCATCATCTGCATCATCCTGGGGGCCCTTTGCCTGCTCCTGGCCCTGCTGGCCGGGCAAGCGCTCAGGGCCAGGGCTGGGCGCAGAGGTGGGTCCTTCCACAGAGCTCCAGTGATGCCTCCTGGAAGGGCTGGGGGTGCTGCGGGGGGTCAGTAAGGGGCACCAGCAGAGCTGGGGGGAGGAGACTGTGTGCTGCCACCTGCCCCACGCACCCCATTGACTGTCTGGCCATAGGGCACCAGCAGCAAAGGGTGGAGAGAGCCCAGAGGTGGTGGGAGCAAGAGATGGGGCAAGGAGAGACATGGCAGAGCAGGACTGTAGGAGATGTTATCCTGGGGGAGAAGTTATCCTGGGGGAGAAGTTATCCTGGGGGAGAAGTTATTCTGGGGAGATGTTGTCCTGTAGGAGATGTCATCCTGGGGGAGATGTCATCCTGGGGGAGACGGCCAAGGCTGGCAGTGCTCTGGGTAGTGCTGGAGGGCGCTCTGGGGCAAAGGAGAAGACGGGAGGAACACAGGGCAGCAGGGCCCATCCCCATGGAGTCAGGCCCCAGGCTGACCCTCTGCCCAGCCCTGCCTGCCCTTGGTAGGGCGGGGGCCCTGCTATGGACTCGTGGGGCAGACAGGGGTCGGCTCCAGGTGGAGGGGAAGCACGGGAGCTGCTCTGGGGTCAGACAAGGGGGTGACCCAGGGGCCAGAGGCGCTTGAGCGCTGTCTCCAAGGGGCTGATGTGAGGGTGATGCTGCCCCAGATCATCTCCACAGTGATGTGGCCCTCACTGGGGATGTGGCAGCTGTTCCTGCACAGCACCCTGGGGCTGTGCTGTTGGAGCAGTCCTGGGCTGGGCCAAGGAACAGGTTTGGGGAGCACAGTGGGGTCCCACTGCCCCTCTGCCTGTCCCCATGCCAGCTCTGCCTCTGTCCCCAGGCTCCAGGACAGCCCAGGAGCTCTTCCCCGAGGCCGTGTACGAGGAGATCGGGCACAGCCCAGCGTGGGAGAAGCAGGCGAGGTTTGGTGGCTCAGGTGGGTGCGGGCACATCTGCAGGACCCTTTCCCCTCACCCCAACCCAGGGCTGATCCCCTGAAGCCCCCAGCCCGTGGTCCCTGCAGTGCTGGGGCTGTGTGGTCTGTGGGACAGCACCCCAGCCCTGGGCTGGGAGAGGAGCTGCCTCCCAAGCCGCTTTGCCCATGGCAGCTGGACAGCCCCTCCCTTCCTGCCCCTGCACCCGTTGACGAGTGAGGAAGAGCTGTCCTGGGGCAGCTCTGGGAGCACCTTTGAGACAGGGCTTGTCCCAGGGAGCAGGGTGAATTCCCAGCCCTCCTCCCCATGCAGCCCCAGCTCTGTGGGTCCCCTCCCCAGCAGCGCTGACCACGAACAAGGTCAGTGGGCTCGTCCCATAACTCACTGCACGTCTCTCCAGGCTCCTCTTCAGAGCAGTCCCTGACCCAGCTGCAGCCTTACCCTGGGCACCGAGAGGAGGAGGATGGTCTGGGATCAGCACGAGGTAATGATCAGGAAGGGGCTGATCTGCCTGCAGACCAGTGAAGGACAGAGGTGTCACTGGGTGTCACCGTCAGAGATGGGGAGGACCTGGGGGTCTCCTGTGCTGCTGCCAACACCAGCGCCTCCCATCCTCTGCTCTGCAGGATGGATCTGCTCACTGTCACCAGCTCCCCTCTCTTTTCAGGTGTTCCCGTTCTGCCTGGGGGTGACCCAGTGGATGGCTACGATGATGCCAGGGAGGTTTCTGACCCTGGGGAGGGCGATGCCCCTGGACAGGGAGCTCGGGAAATGCCCAGGGTGCCAGCGGAGGGAGCAGGACCCAGCGATGCACCCAGAGGTGAGAGGGAAACTCAGCGCTGCTGGTTCCTGGGGTGCCATCCCACGGCCACCCTGGTTGCTGCTGCACTGCACCCAAACCTCCCGGGAAGGGGGAACCTGCCCCAGGAGTTTCCCGTGGAGGGACCGAAGGGTGGGAGAAGGAGCTGAGTGTGATAGGAGCAGGGGGAAGGCGATGCACAGACCCCATGGGCTGAGCTGCAATTCCCGCATTGCTGCTTGCAGGGGGCAGCCTGTGCTCCCAGGGAAGGGCCGGGGTCCCTGGAGCCGAAGGAGACACCGCGTCCCTGTCCCCGGGGAGCACGGGCTATGATGACGCTGAAGAGATCTCTCTGGCACATCCGTGACACACAAAGGCTGTGACAGAGCTGGGTGGCACTGGGAACCGCCTCCCTTTTCCCATGGGCAGCACAAACAGCACAGAGCTTCCTCTACTTTCCCCTTTTTTCCACTGTGTATCGTATTGTTCTTATTAAAAGTGCCGGTGGACTTTGACTTGGAGCTGGTTTGTGTCTGCCCAGGCGTCAGGAAATCTTCCTGAGTTTGATCAGGGGCAGCACAGACCAAAAACACCCCTGGGGTGGTTTCCATCCTGCTTGCCACAGGCAGTTCCTAGTCAAAATGACTCTCCAACAGGTCCCATGATGCTCCCCAGTGCCCATCTCTTCACCCCGAGATCCCCAGCTGCTCTTTCCCCAGGCCCTGCCTGGGCCAGGCTGGTCCCGCAGTGCAGAGGCCGTGACAGAGCTGCTGTGCCAGGGCGAGTCCTGGATGCGACCCCACAGATGTGAGCCCTACGGTCATCACCGTGCCCTTTAAACTCCAGATGGCCCAGGGGGGATCACAGCCCAGATCACCTCCCACAACGGTCAGCGGGCAGCTGTGCTCCCCATGCCCGGCACAGGGTGCGGAGCCACTTTCTGGGACACGCAGGGCTGGGGTTCCCTCTGCTCTGGCTCTGCCAGGGCCCCAGTCTCCATGGGCTGCTCCTGCTGCCTTGGGCCGTCACAGACCCGAGCACTCTTGTCACAGCCACAGAGCCGCGTTCTTCCTGAGCAGGGGCTGTGAGGCCCCCCGGGGACATCCTGGGTCATCCTGGGTCTTGGTGGCCTCACGGGGTCCAGGGATGGGACATCTTGACCTTGGTAGCCCAAGGGGGCTGGAGATGGGACATCTTGGGTGCAGGGATGGGACATCCTGCATCTTGGTGGCCCAGAGTGTCCATGGATGGGACATCTTGGGTCTTGGTGGCTTCACACAGTCCAGGAAGGGGACACTTTGGCCTGGATGGCCCAAAGGCTCCAGGCATGAGAAATCTTCGATGCAAGGATGGGGCATCTTAGGACTTGGTGTCCCCAAAGTTTGCAAGGATGGGTCGACCTGGGTCTTGGTGGCTTCATGGGGTCCTTCTGGGCCTGGGTGGCCTAAAGTGTCTAAGGATGTGACATCTTGGATCCAGGGATGGGACATTTTAGGTCTTAGTGGCCCAAAGAGGGATGGGAGCGGGCGGGTGTCACGGTCCATTCAATGATGGACTCCTGATGGTTCTTTTACCTTGATCTCAGAGCGCAAAATTAAGGCGACCAAAAAGCCAAGGGGTTATAATTCAATCAAGCAGTGTTGCTTTATTAATTTGCCCATAAAGCGGCACATGACAGAGAGAGAGTAAGAAAGAGAAAGGGGAAAAAAACGGGGAAAAGTAAAGGAAAAGATGAGAAATGAGGTTGCGTTTATCACCAGTCCAGTTCCAAAGGCGTCCCTCTGGTCTCCGGTCCCATGGAGTCCTGCCGGTTCTCCGTTGTGGTTCAGGATCCTCTGGTGGGAAGATCTTCAATGGTGTCCATTCTGGAGGCACCTTTTATGCTTCTTCACCCCCCCCTTGCTCCCATTGTTTTAGGGCAGTCTTGCCTTGATTTCACAGCCCAGGCTCGACTGCGCAGGCTCCAAAGACCCACGTTTTCTTTTGCCAACATGTCCAGCATTCAGGGGTCTTTCTCTGGTCCACTGGGTGACCTCAGGACCCTTGGCGAGCTGCTGGCCATGCTCCTTTTCGTTGGCCATTGTTTGGGGGAGCAGGTGAGGGACACGTGTAACTGAGGCCGCAGGTGAGAACACATCTTCTGGACGGCAGCGATTGTCCCTGGGTCAAAGAGACCCTCACGACAACAGCTTTCAGGAGGGGGGGCTGATTTGGCTGGAGCAGCAGCAAAGTCCACACAGCAGCCATTGTAAGCAGGAGCCCCCCCGTATCGGACAAAGCAGTTCAACACAATGCTGCTCCTCGGGCCTCTCTCCAAGTCATGGTCCATCTGTTCCTCCAGTCAGGGCCTCGGTTCTCTCAGTTCTTGATGGTGATGGGCAGGCGAATACTGCTGCATCTTCAGACCATCTCTCACAATCCTCCAACCCACTGGAGATCCCTCAACCCACTGGAGATCCCCCAACCATGGGAGATCCCCCAACCCATTGCAGATCCCCCAACCCATTGGAGACCCCCAAAACCCGATCATGAGAGATCCCCCAACCCATTGGATATCCCCTCAAACCCATTGAAGATCCCCCAACCCATTGGAGACTCCCCCAACCCAACCATGGGAGATCCCTCAACCCATTGGAGATCCTCCAATTGACTGGAGATCTCACCAAACCCACTGGAGATCCCCTAACCAAACCATGGGAGATCCCCCAAACCCACTGGAGATCCCCTAACCCTTTGAAGATTTCACCAAACTCATTGGAAATCTCCCCCACCCAACCATTGGAGATCCCCCAGCCCATTAAAGATCCCAGCAAACCCATTGGAGATCCCCCCCAAACCCAAAGATGGGAGATCCCCTCAAACCCATTGAACATCCCCCAACCCACTGGAGATCCCCCCAAACCGAAACATGGGAGAAGCCCCAACACATTGGACATCCCCCCAAAACTATTGGAGATCCTGCCAAACCAACCATGGGAGATCCCTCAACCCATTGGAGATTCCCCAATCCACTAGAGATGCCCCCCAACCCATTGGTGATCCCCAAAGCCATTGGAGAATCCACAAAACCCATTGGAGATCCCCAAACCCAATCACGGGAGATCTGCCAAACCCACTGGAGATCCCCAAACCCATTGAAGATCCCCCAAGACATTGGAAATCCCCCAACCCAACCATGGGAGATCCCCCAGCCCACTGGAGACTCCCCCAAACCCACGGGAGACCTCCCCAATCCATTGGAGATCCCCCAACCCAACCCATTGGAGACCCCCCCAAACCCACTGGAGATCACCCAATTCACTGGCGATCCCCCAAACCCATTGGAGATCCCCCAACCTAACCATGGGAGATCCCCAACCCATTGGAGATCCCCCCAACTCATTGCAGATCCCCCCAAACCCATTGGAGGTCCTCCAATTCACTGCAGATCCCCCTAACCCACTGGAGATAACCCCAAACACATTGGAGATCCCCCAACCCATTGCAGATCTCCAAAACCCATTGGAGATCCCTCAAACCCATCAGAGGTCCCCCAACCCAACCATGAGAGATGCCCCAACCCATTGGATGTCCCCCCCAAGCCCACTGGAGATCCCCCCAATCCCATTGGAGATCCCCCCCCAACCCATTGGAGATCCCCAAACCCATTGGAGATCCCCTCAAACCCATTGGAGATCCCCCAACCGAACCCATTGGAGATCCCCCCCAACCCATTGGAGATCCCCCCCAACCCACTGGAGATCCCCCGAAACCCATTGGAGATCCTCCCAAACACATTGGAGATCCCCCAGCCCACTGAAGATCCCCCCCACCCATTGGAGATCCCCCCCAAACCCATGGGAGACCCCCCCAAACCCACTGGAGATCCCTCAACCCAACCATGGGAGATTCCCCAACCCACTGGAGATCCCCAAACCCATTTGAGATTCCCCCAAACCCATTGGAGATCCCCCAACCCAACCATGAGAGATCCCCAACCCATTGGAGATCCCCCCAACTCATTGCAGATCCCCCCAAACCCATTGGAGGTCCTCCAATTCACTGCAGATCCCCCTAACCCACTGGAGATCACCCCAAACCCACTGGAGATCCCCCAACCCATTGCAGATCTCCAAAACCCATTGGAGATCCCTCAAACCCCCCAACCCAACCATGAGAGATGCCCCAACCCATTGGATGTCCCCCCCAAGCCCACTGGAGATCCCCCCAATCCCATTGGAGATGCCCCAACCCAACCCATTGGAGATCCCCAAACCCCCTGGAGATCCCCCCAAAACCCCCTGGAGATCTCCCAACCCAACCCATTGGAGATCCCCCCCTAACCCATTGGAGATCCCCCCCAACCCATTGGAGATCCCCCCCAACCCACTGGAGATCCCCCGAAACCCATTGGAGATCCTCCCAAACACATTGGAGATCCCCCAGCCCACTGGAGATCCCCCCCACCCATTGGAGATCCCCCCCAAACCCATGGGAGACCCTCAGCCCACTGGAGATCCCTCAACCCAACCATGGGAGATCCCCCAACCCATTGGAGATCCCCAAACCCATTGGAGATCCCCCCAAACTCATTGGACGTCCTCCAATTCACTGCAGATCCCCCTAACCCACTGGAGATCACCCCAAACCCATTGGAGATCCCCCAACCCATTGCAGATCTCCAAAACCCATTGGAGATCCCTCAAACCCATCAGAGGTCCCCCAACCCAACCATGAGAGATGCCCCAACCCATTGGATGTCCCCCCCAAGCCCACTGGAGATCCCACCAATCCCATTGGAGATGCCCCAACCCAACCCATTGGAGATCCCCTAACCCATTGGAGATCCCCCCAACCCACTGGAGATCCCCCGAAACCCATTGGAGATCCTCCCAAACACATTGGAGATCCCCCAGCCCACTGAAGATCCCCCCCACCCATTGGAGATCCCCCCCAAACCCATTGGAGACCCTCCCAAACCCACTGGAGATCCCTCAACCCAACCATGGGAGATCCCCCAACCCATTGGAGATCCCCAAACCCATTTGAGATCCCCCCAAACCCATTGGAGGTCCTCCAATTCACTGCAGATCCCCCTAACCCACTGGAGATCACCCCAAACCCATTGGAGATCCCCCAACCCATTGCAGATCTCCAAAACCCATTGGAGATCCCTCAAACCCATCAGAGGTCCCCCAACCCAACCATGAGAGATGCCCCAACCCATTGGATGTCCCCCCCAAGCCCATTGGAGATCCCCCCAATCCCATTGGAGATGCCCCAACCGAACCCATTGGAGATCCCCCCCCAACCCATTGGAGATCCCCAAACCCATTGGAGATCCCCTCAAACCCATTGGAGATCCCCCAACCGAACCCATTGGAGATCCCCCCCAACCCACTGGAGATTCCCAAACCCATTGGAGATCCTCCCAAACCCACTGGAGATCCCCCCCAAACCCCTTGGAGTTCCCCCAATTCACTGGAGATCCCCCAAACCCACTGGAGATCCTCCCAAACCCATTGGAGATCCCCCAACCCCTTGGAGATCCCCCCCACCCATTGGAGATCCCTAAACCCATTGGAGATCCCCCACAACCCATCGGATGGATGGGACATTTTAGGTCTTGGTGGCCTAAGGGCCGCAGGGATGGGACATCTTGCCCTGAGTAACGCAAGGGATAAAGGGATGAGAAATTTTGGCTCCTGATGGCTTAAGGGTGTTGCCTCTCAGTAGGCAGTGCCGACCTGGTCCAGGGACAGCACAGCGAGCACGCCCCAGGTCGCTCGGCCCATCAGCACGCAGGCACCAATGTGGTGGACGGCAAATGGCGTTTATTAACAGATATCACAGCGTTATATACCTTAGGTCTGCAGCGTCACGTCCGTCTGCTTGCCTCACATACTCCTGCCTACCTGGGGAGGGGCTGTTATCTTTCCGTACAGCGCGAGATCTTCCGGCCGCCAGAGCCCGACTACCTACATTTCCCCCCTCCCCATGCAAAACTAAATTAGCCAAGAAATGTAACAGTCTTTAAAAATTTGTGCTTCTACCTTAGTGCAATATTTTTGTGAGTAAAGTGACTACAGTGAACGGTAAGGCACTATAAATTGGTTAGAACTAGGGGGTGATAGTGTACAATACTGTGTAAGTAATCTCTAGAGGTAGACTAAATAATGTGAGCAGCAAGACACCATAGACTGGTGAAAACTAGAGAGTGACAGCAATGGATTGTAACTAGGGATAACTGGGGATAACCCTAGGTAAATGCCTCCTTTTAAAGGAGTTGTTGGCGTTCAATCAGCATGATGTTAACTCGCTCGAGTCGGCTTCTAACAAACGCTACAAGCTTATTCAGTACGCAGGGTCCGAAGATTAGTGCTAGCAGACCTACAACGACCGGCCCTGCTAAAGCAGATATAAGGGCGGCTAGCCATGGTGACCATGACTCAAACCACCCCTGTAGGGCTTCTCTATCTCTTTTCCTCTTTTCTAGACCCTCTCTAAGTCTGTAGCAACAAACCCCAGGATCAAGATCACACAGAAGTGTCGCAGCTTCCCTCCTCGGAAGCCGCTTCGCTGCTGTCTGGATTCTATCGGTGCGGAACTCTCGGGCCGGGATGGGATGCTCGCTGGCTTGTTGACTTCTCTGGTCACCGGGGTACACGGGTCACGGGGGCGTCCGATGATCCGGTCCTGAAAGCAGAAACTCACAGTTTTCATTAGTTTTAGCTCAAAGATCCGGTTTGATGGACTTCAGCAGACACCATTTGATTCCGCCATCTTTTCTGACTGCGGCATAGCCTCGCCCTGTGTCGTGGAATGCAACCCCCGTCCCGTTTGGAAGGAGCAGGCACGTCTCCCTCTTTCTCTGATACTTGAGGCTAACAGCTGCTTGTGTTTGGCCCCAGAGCACCCTGGCCAGGCCCATTAGCCCAGTCGCTGGGCACCCACAGGCAGGGTGGGGGATGATGGAAGGCTCCAGGGGCACCCACTCCAGTGCGGGGGTGCAGAGAAGCTTCTAGAGTGCCGACACGTCATAATCTGATCAGCCAGTATAAAAAACGGGACTCTCGGCGGCGACCCGGCCCATTGTGCGGGTCCCTCGGAGCACGAGCTTGGCCACTGGTGCCCGGAGCCACGGGCCCCCCCGCTCCCCGGGATGGAGACTCCGCTCGCCCTGCCGCCACGTGTGTAAGTAAACTTCTCGCAGGATTGCGAGCATATTTATATATTTCCGTGCACATTTGCACACGTATTTCCCGTGCACATTTGCACGGGTACTTTAAATTAATCCTCGCACAGTCGCGAGTGGCTGCTGAGAGCCCCTCGCACAACCGCGAGTGTATTTTCCTCCCGTGCTTCCACATAAGCACGCGTAGGATTCCGTGCACACTGGCATGGGTAAGTAAATTATTTCCTCGCACAATCGCGAGTGTATTATAAATTTACCCTCGCGGAATCGCGAGTGCACGCTTCTCGTACTCACTACGAGTACGTGCATCTCTTTTGCACCGTGTTTGGCAAGTGTGTGCTCCTCCGGGACCCAGGACGGCTCCGGCATTGTTTTGGTGCAGCCACGTGCATGCACACTGTGGACCGCTGTTGTATTAGTTGCTGCCCCTTCAAATTATTTCCTCAGCTGACATCCGAACCTGTATTTCAGTCACTTGTGGAGCGCTAAAACCCTGCTTCTCACTGGTTTAATAAAAGTTGCTGTGGACTCTGTTGTCCCTTAAATGAACCTCGGGGTGCCTCCGTGTGATATTTCGTGACCCCCTGTCAGAACCAGCTTCCACCCCGGTTCCCATTCTCCCGGCTCATTTCTGACAACAACCGACGGGCCCTGTTCTAGCGCTCGAGTGGCCCAGTGTTTTTGGGCAGGACCATTCGCCTCCTCCCCCCCGGGGAATTGGTTTAGTGCCAGCAAAGCAGTCGCTAGCGAGCCAGCCTGCTCTCCCGAGGGAACGGTGTTGGCAAAACCCCCTGAGTTTGCTAAGACTTCCAGCTTAGCTTTCAGAGTTTGGTTCGCTCGTTCGACTATCGCCTGCCCTGTGCTGTTGTACGGGATCCCATGGGTTAGAGTGATACCCCATTTCTGAGCGAATGCCTGGACTGATTTGGACACGACATGCGAGCCATTGTCTGTTTTGATCTGCGTAGGGACGCCACGCCGCGCCGTGGCTGTCGGCCAATGGTGGACGGTTGCTTTGGGGCTGGCCCTAAGATGCTGCGTGGCTACGATCACCCCGCTCTATGTGCCCACGGCTCCTGGTGGCCGCGCTCGAGGTCTCAGCAACTGGCAGAGCGTAAAGTGCGACTCCACACCTCGGAGGCTTTGAGACCTCTGGGGTTGACCCCACTGGACCACAGTGGTGCCTTTGGACAGCGGCGACACGTAGCTACTACGTGCTTTGCGTCAGTGGTCGAAACCCCACACCTCTTTGCTAGAGCCTTAGTTCCAATGCGGAGGGACTCGTGTAGCCGACGGGCATCTCTTAGCGTCCATTGCCCTTTTGCAGCGGCGTCTGCTGTATCGTTGCCGATCTGGTAAAACCCTTTGGCTGGGTCGTGGCTGTCGACGTGGATGACCGACACGGTTCCTTTTGGGGAGGAAAGTGCTTCTTCCAGCATTAGAGCAGCTGCGGATGGTGACACGTTCCCTCCCTCCGGGCTCGCCCCGCCTCCTGCTCGGGGAGGTGTCCGCCCCCCATGGCACCTCGATGGGCTCTCCGCCCCTTGTTCGCGCCTCCACCCCCAAGGCTCAACGCTCTACTGTTCACTTCCACGCGCTCGCTCGCACCTGCAAGGTCATCGTCCACATTCTCCGCCAACACTATCTCCCCGTGCCCCCCGAGGACACCGTTCCACCCAAGAATGCCATTCCCCCCAAGAATCTCTTCATCCCTCTCCCCCCCGCGCGCTGGGCGCCACCTTGGGGACAACCCTAGGTAAATGCCTCCTTTTAAAGGAGTTGTTGGCGTTCAATCAGCATGATGTTAACTCGCTCGAGTCGGCTTCTAACAAACGCTACAAGCTTATTCAGTACGCAGGGTCCGAAGATTCGTGCTAGCAGACCTACAACGACCGGCCCTGCTAAAGCAGATATAAGGGGGCTGAGACCATCCCGGCTCCCTCAGATTCTGTTTTCTCAGCAGCACGCCCGGCTTCCTCAACTAACCCACCCCAAAAAGATTTAGCTCGCTCCTGCGTCTCATTTTCGCCTTCTCGCTGATCTTTGAGCTCAGCCGGATCGTCATTATCCGGAGAGTGCAGGGTCTGCGTAGCCGCCCCGACCCCCAATTGCGGGGTGGCCAACAAACAAGCCTGTGCTGCCTTCCAGGTTTCCTGCGCTCGTCCAGCCTCCTGCAGAGCTTTTACAGCTTCCCCCCACGACTTAAGGTTTTTCCCACTACCCGAGGACATCGTTTCGTCGGCAAGCGCTTTAGTGCACTTGTCCCACAGCTCCGGGTGGAGAATTTCCACCGGCTGTTCGATAACCCCCATTTGCAAGAGCCTCGCAACTGCGAGAGTAAAATCTTTAGACTTGCAATCAATACCCCATTGTTTATGTAACTGAGATACGACCTTCACGAGGGCTCCATCCTCCTCGCGGGAGCATCCATAAGTGTCACCCCATAAGTGACTCATGGAGCCCCATAAGGGACTCATAGAGACCCATAAGGGACTCATAGAGCCCCATAAGTGACCCATAGTGCCCCATAAGTGACTCATAGAGCCCCATAAGTGACCCATAGAGCCCCATAAGGGACTCATAGAGCCCCATAAAGTGACCCATAGTGCCCTATAAGTGACCTATAGTGCCCCATAAGTGACTCATAGACACCCATAAGTGACTCATAGAGACCCATAAGTGACCCATAGTGCCCCATAAGTGACTCATAGTGCCCCATAAGTGACTCATAGAGACCCATAAGGGACTCATAGAGCCCCATAAGTGACCCATAGTGCCCTATAAGTGACCCATAGTGCCTCATAAGTGACTCATAGACACCCATAAGTGACTCATAGAGACCCATAAGTGACCCATAGTGCCCCATAAGTGACTCATAGAGACCCATAAGTGACTCATAGTGCCCCATAAGTGACTCATATGGACCCCTAAGTGACTCATAGTGCCCCATAAGTGACTCATAGTGCCCCATAAGTGACTCATGGAGACCCATAAGTGACCCATAGTGCCCCATAAGTGACCCATAGAGACCCATAAGTGACTCATAGAGCCCCATAAGTGACCCATAGTGCCCCATAAGTGACCCATAGTGCCCCATAAGTGACTCATAGAGACCCATAACTGACCCATAGTGCCCTATAAGTGACCCATAGTGCCTCATAAGTGACTCATAGAGCCCCATAAGTGACCCATAGTGCCCCATAAGTGACCCGTAGTGCCCCATAAGTGACTCATAGACACCCATAAGTGACTCATAGAGACCCATAAGTGACCCATAGTGCCCCATAAGTGACTCATAGTGCCCCATAAGTGACTCATAGAGACCCATAAGGGACTCATAGAGCCCCATAAGTGACCCATAGTGCCCTATAAGTGACCCATAGTGCCTCATAAGTGACTCATAGACACCCATAAGTGACTCATAGAGACCCATAAGTGACCCATAGTGCCCCATAAGTGACTCATAGAGCCCCATAAGTGACTCATAGTGCCCCATAAGTGACTCATAGAGACCCATAAGTGACCCATAGAGCCCCATAAGTGACTCATAGAGACCCATAAGTGACTCATAGAGACCCATAAGTGACCTATAGTGCCCCATAAGTGACCCATAGTGCCCCATAAGTGACTCATAGAGACCCATAAGTGACCCATAGTGCCCCATAAGTGACCCATAGTGCCCCATAAGTGACCCGTAGTGCCCCATAAGTGACTCATAGAGACCCATAAGTGACCCATAGTGCCCTATAAGTGACCCATAGTGCCTCATAAGTGACTCATAGACACCCATAAGTGACTCATAGAGACCCATAAGTGACCCATAGTGCCCCATAAGTGACTCATAGAGCCCCATAAGTGACCCATAGTGCCCCATAAGTGACCCATAGAGCCCCATAAGTGACCCATAGAGCCCCATAAGTGACTCATAGTGCCCCATAAGTGACCCATAGTGCCCTATAAGTGACCTATAGTGCCCCATAAGTGACTCATAGACATCCATAAGTGACTCATAGAGACCCATAAGTGACCCATAGTGCCCCATAAGTGACTCATAGTGCCCCATAAGTGACTCATAGACACCCATAAGTGACTCATAGAGACCCATAAGGGACTCATAGAGCCCCATAAGTGACCCATAGTGCCCTATAAGTGACCCATAGTGCCTCATAAGTGACTCATAGACACCCATAAGTGACTCATAGAGACCCATAAGTGACCCATAGTGCCCCATAAGTGACTCATAGAGACCCATAAGTGACTCATAGTGCCCCATAAGTGACTCATATGGACCCCTAAGTGACTCATAGTGCCCCATAAGTGACTCATAGTGCCCCATAAGTGACTCATATGGACCCCTAAGTGACTCATAGTGCCCCATAAGTGACTCATAGTGCCCCATAAGTGACTCATGGAGACCCATAAGTGACCCATAGAGACCCATAAGTGACCTATAGTGCCCCGTAAGTGACCCACAGTGCCCCATAAGTGCCTGTTCGTGTCCCTCAAGTGCCCCATAGCGACCCACAAGTTCCCCATTACTGCCCCATTAGGGCACTCCTGGGTCCCTCCCAAACTCCTGGGTCCCTTGGGGCACTCCTGGGTCCCTCCCAAACTCCTGGGTCCCTTGGGGCACTCCTGGGTCCCTCCCAAACTCCTGGGTCCCTTGGGGCACTCCTGGGTCCCTCCCAAACTCCTGGGTCCCTTGGGGCACTCCTGGGTCCCTCCCGAACTCCTGGGTCCCTTGGGGCACTCCTGGGTCCTCCCGAACTCCTGGGTCCCTTGGGGCACTCCTGGGTCCCTCCCAAACTCCTGGGTCCCTTGAGGCACTCCTGGGTCCCTCCTGAACTCCTGGGTCCCTTGGGGCACTCCTGGGTCCCTCCCGAACTCCTGGGTCCCTTGGGGCACTCCTGGGTCCCTCCCGAACTCCTGGGTCCCTTGGGGCACTCCTGGGTCCCTCCCGAACTCCTGGGTCCCTTGGGGCACTCCTGGGTCCCTCCCGAACTCCTGGGTGGGTTTCCCATAGGAAACGCAAATAGGGGACCCAGGAGTTCGGGAGGGACCCAGGAATACCCCATAAGTGACAGCCGCTCCGGCCGCTGTTCACCCGAATCCAGGCGATGTTCCCGGGTTTCGGCACCACTTGTTGCCTCTCAGTGGGCAGTGCCGACCTGGTTCAGGGACAGCACGGCGACCACGCTCAGGTCGCTCGCCAACACCAAACCGGCCCCGCCAACACCAAACCGGCCCCGCCAACACCAAACCGGCCCCGCCAACACCAAACCGGCCCCGCACCGGCACCGGAGGCGCAGCCGGACGCCGCGCGCGGAGCAGCGTTTACTGAGTAGCCAGGAAACCAAATCACACCGAAGAAACCAGGTTCACTCCCCAGGCAAAAGAGCCACAAGCGATCGCAGGTGTGAACAGGGCAGGAAACGCCCCGGGCAGAGGAGCCGCCAGCGCGGTGGGACCGGTGCGGTGGGACCGGTGCGGTGGGACCAGCACGGTGGGACCGGTGGCCACCTCCTCCCGCTGGCCCCGGGGCAGGGGCCGCATCCAGCCGCATGTCCGGTGCTCAGGCGCTGAGCACTGTGGGGACTGAGGAATAGAGCGCGTCACCCAGGACCACCTCCCCGTCCCCAACCCTGTGTCCCCATCCCCGTGTCCCCTCCCACAGCGCCATGTCCCCAGCCCCGTGTCCCCCAGGGCCACCTCCCCGTCCCCAGCCCCGTGTCCCCTCCCACAGCGCCATGTCCCCAGCCCCGTGTCCCCCAGGGCCACCTCCCCGTCCCCAGCCCTGCATCCCCTCCCGCAGCCCAGTGTCCCCGTCCCCAGCCCCACGTCCCTGGGCTCGGGGTCCCAGGGAGAGCCGGGGCCGCCCCATCCCCCCCTTCCCCCCCTGGGGCTGCGCCGTTGGAGCCGCTGGAGCCGCCGGACCCCCCGCCCACACCTGCAGAGAGAACCAGCCGTGAGCGCCGGGAGCCGCGGCCACGCCGCAGCCCCCACAGGCGCCACCAGCACCGGGGGGACAGCGACAGCGGCCACAAAGCGCAGCCGCGAGCCCCCCGGCGCTGGGCAGCGAACGGAGCCGGATGCGCCCCCGGTGCCCCCGGTACTCACCGGGCGCCACGCCGCAGCCCTATGGAGACAAAGAGGTGTCGGCACCCGCCGCGGGGGGACCCCGAGTGCCCGGCCCCCGCGCCCTCGCCACCCCGCTTTACCTGAGCGGCGCCGCCAGACGGCGACTCCGGCGCCCACGGTGATGACAACCAGGACGGCGGCCACGGCCCCCAGGATGGTGAGCGGGCTGGACTCCGGCTCTGGGGAGGGACGGGCGTGCGGGGGGAACCGGACCCGCCGCGCCCCGCGCCCACGGGCCTCAGCGCTGGCAAACAGCCGCGGCTCGGGCAGGCTGGCGTGCTCCACGCCGCACCGGAACCTGTTCCGCGCCTCGATGGCCGCCCACGTGTAGCAGGTGCCGTTGGGCACGACGCCGCCCCGCTCGGTGTCCTGGTCCCGCACCTCGCCGTCCTTGAGCCAGCTGACGCCGAGGGGCCGCGGGTAGAAGCCGAACGCGCCGCAGCGCGGGGTCAGGGTCCCGTGCGCCTCCGACGCCGACACCGCACCGCGGGCGGCTCTGGAAGGGCCGCGGTGAGCGCCGGCACACGCGCCATCCCCGGTGTCCCCGGCGTCCCCGGCGTCACTCACCTTTGCGCTCCAGCGCGTCGTGCCCATAGCTCAGGTATCTCCGCAGCCGCTCCATGCAGGTGTTCTCCACGAAGCGCTTCACCCGCTCGGCTTCAGCCGTGTCCTCCCACCTCCTCTTGGTGTTCTGTGCCGCCACGTCCGCCGCGGTGAACGTCATGGTGTCCAGGTCCAAGGCGATGTAATCCTTCCCGTCGCAGGCGGACTGAAAATACCCCCCGGTGCTGCCGTCCTCCAGGAGGTCACAGCCGGACATGCCCTGCATGGTGTGAACCCCTGAAACACGACCGGGGACAGGGGGACGTTCAGTGGGCACAGAGCCCTGGTAGCGCCCCCACCCAGCCCCGCGTGAGCCCGGGGGGTCGGGGCACAGCACCCGGGCTGCCCCACGGAGTGTGACACAGAGCCCTGCACACGGGGCACGGCCGCGCTGCACCGGCCCCATGGCACCCGGGACAGGACGGGGGACGGGGACCCAGGAGCTGGGGGGACAGGGGGGCTGGGAATGGGGACCCAGGAGCTGTGGGGACGGGAGGGGCTGGGAATGGGGACCCAGGAGCTGGGGGGACAGGGGGGGCTGGGAATGGGGACCCAGGAGCTGGGGGGACAGGGGGGCTGGGAATGGGGACCCAGGAGCTGTGGGGACGGGAGGGGCTGGGAATGGGGACCCAGGAGCTGGGGGGACAGGGGGGGCTGGGAATGGGGACCCAGGAGCTGGGGGGACAGGGGGGGCTGGGAATGGGGACCCAGGAGCTGGGGGGACAGGGGGGGCTGGGAATGGGGACCCAGGAGCTGGGGGGACAGGGGGGGCTGGGAATGGGGACCCAGGAGCTGGGGGGACAGGGGGGGCTGGGAATGGGGACCCAGGAGCTGTGGGGACGGGAGGGGCTGGGAATGGGGACCCAGGAGCTGGGGGGACAGGGGGGGCTGGGAATGGGGACCCAGGAGCTGGGGGGACAGGAGGGGCTGGGAATGGGGACCCAGGAGCTGGGGGGACAGGGGGGGCTGGGAATGGGGACCCAGGAGCTGGGGGGACAGGGGGGGCTGGGACAAGGGACCCAGGAGCTGGGGGGACAGGGGGGGCTGGGAATGGGGACCCAGGAGCTGGGGGGACAGGGGGGGCTGGGAATGGGGACCCAGGAGCTGGGGGGACAAGGGGCTGGGAATGGGGACCCAGGAGCTGGGGGGACAGGGGGGGCTGGGAATGGGGACCCAGGAGCTGGGGGGACAGGGGGGGCTGGGAATGGGGACCCAGGAGCTGGGGGGACAAGGGGCTGGGAATGGGGACCCAGGAGCTGGGGGTCAGGGGGGGCTGGGAATGGGGACCCCAACCGGCACCCCAACGTGGAAATAGCGCAGGGAGTGGGGCCCTGTGGGGACGGGGGGGCAGTGAGAAGCGGGGGCAGATCGGGGTGCGGGGCAGCGTCAGGGGGGACACTGGGGGGGCGAGTTGTGTCCTGGGTCCGGGAGCGGAAGCCCAGGACGTGCTGGGATCAGGCAAACGGGCTTTGGTGGTTGGGGGACCCGAGTTGCCCGGGAAGGTGGGTCCAGGGGGTCCTGGTGCCCTGGGAAGGGGGTCCAGGGGTCCCGGTGCCCAAGGCAGAGGATCCAGGGGGTCCAGGGGGTCCCAGTGCCCAGGGAAGGTGGGTCCAGGGAGTCCCGGTGCCCTGGGAAGGGGGTCCAGGGGGTTCAGGGGGTCCCGGTGCCCAGGGAAGGTGGGTCCAGGGGTCCCGGTGCCCAAGGCAGAGGGTCCAGGGGGTCCAGGGGGTCCCGGTGCCCAGGGAAGGTGGGTCCAGGGGGTCCAGGGGGTCCTGGTGCCCTGGGAAGGGGGTCCAGGGGGTCCCGGTGCCCAGGGCAAAGGGTCCAGGGGGTCCAGGGGGTCCCGGTGCCCAGGGAAGGTGGGTCCAGGGGGTCCCGGTGCCCAGGGCAAAGGGTCCAGGGGGTTCAGGGGGTCCCCGTCCCCAAGGCAAAGGGTCCAGGGGGTCCAGGGGGTCCCAGTGCCCAGGGAAGGTGGGTCCAGGGGGTCCCAGTGCCCAGGGAAGGGGGTTCAGGGGATCCCCGTCCGCAAGGCAAAGGGTCCAGGGGGTCCAGGGGGTCCCAGTGCCCAGGGAAGGTGGGTCCAGGGGGTCCTGGTGCCCTGGGAAGGGGGTTCAGGGGGTCCCGGTGCCCAGGGAAGGT
This sequence comes from Streptopelia decaocto, assembly GCF_964273445.1. Lineage (NCBI taxonomy): Eukaryota > Metazoa > Chordata > Aves > Columbiformes > Columbidae > Streptopelia > Streptopelia decaocto. The sequence continues at coordinate 69,864 of NW_028116390.1, read as the reverse complement.
GGGTCCAGGGGGTCCCGGTGCCCAAGGCAAAGGGTCCAGGGGGTCCAGGGGGTCCCGGTGCCCAGGGCAAAGGGTTCAGGGGGTCCAGGGGGTCCCGGTGCCCAGGGCAAAGGGTCCAGGGGGTCCAGGGGGTCCCGGTGCCCAGGGAAGGTGGGTCCAGGGGGTCCCGGTGCCCAGGGCAAAGGGTCCAGGGGGTCCCGGTGCCGGGTGAAGGGGGGTCCGGGGGTTCCAGGGGGTCCCGGCCCCCGCGCTCACCGCCCCGCCCAGGGCCCCCAGCAGCAGCAGCAGCCGCAGAACCGCCGCCCGTCCCGGCCCCACGGCCGCTCAGCTCCGCTCCGCTCCGCTCCTCTGCCGCTCCGCTCCTCAGGGGACCCGCCGCAAAGCCCCGCCCCGAGCCCGGCTCCACCCCCGCCCCTCCCCGCCATTGGCGCCGCCGCCGCCCGCCCGCCAATGGCCGCCCGATCGGTGCCTGACGTCACCAAGCGCCAGGCAGATCCCGGCTCCGCAGCTTGGAAGCGAAAGCGAAAGCGCCGGAGGCAGCGCGGGGGGCGGGGACAGGGACGGGGAACGGGGACCCCGGGACCCCTGGCGGCCCCGCCCCCCCCGGGACCCTCGGGCCGGGACCCCCACGGGGCAGCCCCGCCCCCAGCGCCCCGGACCCTCCCCAGGGGCCGAGACCCCCGCCCCCCCAGTTCCCGGGGTCCCTTGTTCCCGCTGTCACTTGTTCTGGTGTCCCTCGTTTCTTGTGTCCCTGCACCCAGTGTCCCCTGTGCCCCGTGTCCCTTGTTCCCGGTGTCCCTCGTTTCTTGTTCCCCGTGCACATTGTCCCCCGTGCCCCGTCCCACCCGTGTCCCACCCGAGTGTCCCCACCCGCCCCCCTCGGCGCCATCCCCCCCCATTGAACCCCCTCGTCACCACAGAGCGCCTTTATTGCCGGCAGCGCGGCGTCACCGGGAAACCAGGGCTTCGCGCCCAAAGCTTCGCTGGTCAGTCTAAGTCACACAGTATTTACACAGTCCATTCACATACATATTCATGTATTCATTAAGATACGTAACGGTTACTCAACATTGATTACAACGTCGGCTGCAGCACCTTGGAACTATTTGGATCATGTGCAGCGCCCTCACTCTATGCGTATTTAGGCTGAGATTAAAGCGGGTTGTTAAGATAAAATATACTCGAACACGGTTTGCTTGAACATCCTCTCAGGGCCAGTTTACAAAACCGATTCATCCTTCCAGGAACAGTTTGTCAAACTGGTTCTGTCTCTGACATTTCCAACTCTGAAAATGCTTTTCTATTCTTGGCCAATGCATTTTCACCTCGATCGATTTCTCCCGTTATTGATTCATTTGCTGTTATTGATTGGTAATTGCCCTCAGGGGTGATAGTTCCAGTCGTGCCTCTTCATAAGCTGCAGGGTCATCAGATACAGGATTAGCATAATTCCTACTCAGGATACTGAAAATGCCATTATTCCTAGCATTCATTTGACTAATTATGCGCTTAATACCCACATACAACAGAAGAACAATGACAATTGCAAGCACAACTCCACTTTCTCGTAGTGAATGCACCCATCCTCCCAAATCTAAATCGAATTTATTCAGCAGAGCCCCTATCCAGCTGTGTTCTGCGTCTTGTCTTTCCTTTTGCAGCCCCGCTTGTGTTCGGGTCACAGCATCACAGTATCACAGTATCACAGTATCACAGTATCACAGCATCACAGCATCACAGTATCACAGTATCACAGCATCACAGTATCACAGCATCACAGTATCACAGTATCATGGTATCACAGCATCACAGCATCACAGCATCACAGTATCACAGTATCACAGTATCACAGTATCACAGTATCACAGTATCACGGTATCACAGTATCACAGTATCACAGCATCACAGCATCACAGTATCACAGTATCACAGTATCACAGTATCACAGCATCACAGTATCACAGTATCACAGCATCACAGTATCACAGTATCACAGCATCACAGCATCACAGTATCACAGTATCACAGTATCACAGCATCACAGTATCACAGTATCACAGTATCACAGTATCACAGCATCACAGTATCACAGTATCACAGTATCACAGCATCACAGTATCACAGTATCATGGTATCACAGCATCACAGTATCACAGCATCACAGTATCACAGCATCACAGTATCACAGTATCACAGTATCACAGTATCACAGTATCACAGCATCACAGCATCACAGTATCACAGTATCACAGTATCACAGCATCACAGCATCACAGTATCACAGTATCACAGTATCACAGCATCACAGTATCACAGCATCACAGCATCACAGCATCACAGTATCACAGCATCACAGCATCACAGTATCACAGTATCACAGTATCACAGCATCACAGTATCACAGTATCACAGTATCACAGCATCACAGCATCACAGTATCACAGCATCACAGTATCACAGCATCACAGTATCACAGTATCACAGCATCACAGTATCACAGTATCACAGTATCACAGTATCACAGTATCACAGTATCACAGCATCACAGTATCACAGCATCACAGCATCACAGTATCACAGTATCACAGTATCACAGTATCACAGTATCACAGCATCACAGTATCACAGTATCACAGCATCACAGCATCACAGCATCACAGTATCACAGTATCACAGTATCACAGTATCACAGTATCACAGTATCACAGTATCACAGTATCACAGCATCACAGCATCACAGTATCACAGTATCACAGTATCACGGTATCACAGCATCACAGCATCACAGCATCACAGCATCACAGTATCACAGCATCACAGTATCACAGCATCACAGTATCACAGTATCACAGTATCACAGTATCACAGCATCACAGTATCACAGCATCACAGTATCACAGCATCACAGTATCACAGTATCACAGCATCACAGTATCACAGCATCACAGCATCACAGTATCACAGCATCACAGTATCACAGTATCACAGTATCACAGTATCACAGTATCACAGTATCACAGTATCACAGTATCACAGCATCACAGCATCACAGTATCACAGCATCACAGCATCACAGTATCACAGTATCACAGTATCACAGTATCACAGCATCACAGTATCACAGCATCACAGTATCATGGTATCACAGCATCACAGTATCATGGTATCACAGTATCACAGTATCACAGTATCACAGCATCACAGTATCACAGCATCACAGTATCACAGCATCACAGTATCACAGTATCACAGTATCACAGCATCACAGTATCACAGTATCACAGTATCACAGTATCACAGTATCACAGTATCACGGTATCATGGTATCACAGCATCACAGCATCACAGCATCACAGCATCACAGCATCACAGTATCACAGTATCACAGCATCACAGTATCACAGCATCACAGTATCACAGTATCACAGTATCACAGTATCACAGTATCACAGCATCACAGTATCACAGCATCACAGTATCACAGTATCACAGTATCACAGCATCACAGTATCACAGTATCACAGCATCACAGCATCACAGTATCACAGCATCACAGCATCACAGCATCACAGCATCACAGTATCACAGTATCACAGTATCACAGCATCACAGTATCACAGCATCACAGTATCACAGCATCACAGCATCACAGTATCACAGCATCACAGTATCACAGTATCACAGTATCACAGCATCACAGTATCACAGTATCACAGCATCACAGTATCACAGCATCACAGTATCACAGCATCACAGCATCACAGCATCACAGCATCACAGTATCACAGTATCACAGCATCACAGTATCACAGTATCACAGCATCACAGCATCACAGCATCACAGCATCACAGCATCACAGTATCACAGTATCACAGTATCACAGTATCACAGTATCACAGCATCACAGCATCACAGTATCACAGTATCACAGTATCACAGTATCACAGTATCACAGTATCACAGTATCACAGTATCACAGCATCACAGCATCACAGCATCACAGTATCACAGTATCACAGCATCACAGTATCACAGTATCACAGTATCACAGTATCACAGTATCACAGTATCACAGTATCACAGTATCACAGCATCACAGCATCACAGCATCACAGTATCACAGTATCACAGTATCACAGTATCACAGCATCACAGCATCACAGTATCACAGTATCACAGCATCACAGTATCACAGTATCACAGTATCACAGTATCACAGTATCACAGTATCACAGTATCACAGTATCACAGTATCACAGTATCACAGCATCACAGTATCACAGCATCACAGTATCACAGTATCACAGCATCACAGCATCACAGTATCACAGCATCACAGCATCACAGTATCACAGTATCACAGCATCACAGCATCACAGTATCACAGTATCACAGTATCACAGTATCACAGTATCACAGCATCACAGCATCACAGCATCACAGCATCACAGCATCACAGCATCACAGCATCACAGTATCACAGCATCACAGTATCACAGTATCACAGTATCACAGCATCACAGTGTCACAGTATCACAGTATCACAGTATCACAGTATCACAGCATCACAGTATCACAGTATCACAGCATCACAGTATCACAGCATCACAGCATCACAGCATCACAGCATCACAGTATCACAGCATCACAGCATCACAGCATCACAGTATCACAGTATCACAGCATCACAGTATCACAGCATCACAGTATCACAGCATCACAGTATCACAGTATGTTTGGATTGGAAGGGCCCTGGAAAGCTCATCCAGGTCAATCCCCCCATGGAGCAGGAACACCCAGCTGAGGTTCCACAGGAAGGTGTCCAGGTGGGTTGGAATGTCTGCAGAGAAGGAGACTCCACAACCCCCTGGGCAGCCTGTTCAGTCTCCATCACCCTCACTGGGAAGAAGTTTCTTCTCAAATTTAAGTGGAACCTCTTGTATTCCAGCTTGATCCCATTACCCCTTGTCCTATCATGGTTTGCCACCCAGAAGAGCCTGGCTCCATCCCCATGGCACTCACCCTTTATATATTTATAAACATTAATAAGGTCCCCCCTTAGTCTCCTCTTCTCCAAACTAAAGAGCCCCAGCTCCCTCAGCCTTTCTTCATAAGGGAGATGCTCCACTCCCTTCAGCATCTTCATTGCCCTACGCTGGACTCTCTCCAGCAGTTCCCTGTCCTGCTGGAACTGAGGGGCCACAACTGGACACAATATTCCAGATGTGGTCTCACCAGGGTGGAGCAGAGGGGCAGGAGAACCTCTCTGACCTACTGACCACCCCCTTCTCATCCACCCCAGGTCCCATTGGTCTTTATGGTCTCCCATCCAAGCACTGACCGGGCCTGACCCTGCTTAGCTTCCCAGAGCAGATGAGATGGGATGTTCTCAGGGTGATGTGGCTGCATATATTATAGATATATATGTTCCTCAAGTATATTCTGGTAGTATCCGATCTAAACCCTTTCTTCAAGGGCAGAGTAGAGGGACAGGCAAACCTCTCTGACCTACTGACCATCCCCTTCTAATCCCCCCCAGGTACCATTGGCTTCCTGGCCACAAGGTCTCCCATCCAAGTACTAACTAGGCCCGACCCTGCTTAGCTTCCCAGATGAGCCATTCTCAGGGTGCTATGGCTGTATATATTATATATATGTATATGACCCCCAAGTATATCCTGATAGTAATTGAACTAAACCCTTTTTTCAAGGGTGGAGCAGAGGGGCAGGAGAACCTCTCTGATCTACTGACCACCCCCCTTCTAATCCATCGCAGGTCCCATTGGCTTCCTGGCCACAAGGGCCCAGTGCTGGCTCATGGTCACCCTGCTGTCCCCAGGACCCCCAGGTCCCTTTCCCCTACACTGCTCTCTAATATGTAATCTCCCAACCTCTACTGGACCCTGGGGTTGTTCCTGCCCAGGCGCAGGACTCTACACTTGCCCTTGTTCAATTTCATCAGGTCAGCTCGGAAATGTCTCTCTCAGCCTCCGAAGTTACGTCTGGAATGCGGATGCGCAGCGATCCATTCTGCCTTTCAAATACCCACAGACGCCATTTCTTTCAATAACATCATGCGAGTGCCATTCTGTTCTGCAAGGTCATTTTAGTCGCAGCTTGCAATTGTATATTGAGATCCCGAAATCCCCTTTTTAGTTATTCTGGCCAATCGATCCATTTGCCCCATCGATTTATCAATCATTTCTCTATTCCTATAGGCTGCGATTGGTGCAAAGAGAGATTCTAATTGAACACGGCTTGATGGTTCATGCCGCGCATCACCCTCGTTTATTTCCTTTTATATCTGACCTGTAATAGTTCTTGCTTATTTTCCAAGGTGACCTTTTCCAAATGGGCCATAGCGTTGGCAACCCCAAGGTAATTCCTCTAATTGGTCCTCCCATTGGCAAACTGTACTCCAGGTCCCACCACCAAACTCAATGTCCCATATGCCTATAGCCCCTTTGCAGTCAATTTTGTCTTTATCAATCCCAATTCTAAATGCTGCCCGTGGGTCTAATTGTTTCCGACAAGTGCAGCGCGTAATCACTGCTACTTTGACAATGGACAAAGGGATCTCTTTAATGTCTGTTTGACAAGTTATTCCACCATGGTCCCGTCATTCCTCCTGTTACGTCGCCCCGCCGTGTGCACCGCGGAATCGCTTCACTGCATTGGTATTATTGTACAATCCTCAATGTCCACATATTGTTCCACAGTCCAGTTATGGTTTGTTATCCCCATCTTTGCATCCCCAGTCTGTTCAGCCTTTTGATTCACTATTCCAGCGGTCCGCTTATAGAAGCACCATCCTGCATCGTGCAATCGTCCTGTTGTAATATACCTCGCTTTAGGTAATTTTAAGCAATCTGCCCTGTGTCCTGGCGTTTTCCATTTTTGTCGCTCTCTTATCCTTTGTTCAGTTGGGACTTCAATTCTAGTGTGGGATTCACATGCTATATTACCAGCTCTGTTTATTTCTGGTAGGGTAGCAGCGATTATTCCCCACTGTACTGGATTATTCCCCACTGTGCTGGATTATTCCCCACTGTACTGGATTATTCCCCACTGCGCTGGATTATTCCCCACTGTACTGGATTATTCCCCACTGTACTGGATTATTCCCCACTGTACTGGATTATTCCCCACTGCGCTGGATTATTCCCCACTGTACTGGATTATTCCCCACTGCGCTGGCTCCTCAGCAGATTTTGGGATGGGAAGGCAGGCAGTGATGCTGCTGATATCTTGTGTTGGCGCAAAGGCTCGGATCCATCCCATCATTAGGTTTGAAATAAATAACTTACGCTTTTTCTATGGATAAACAACGTTTAATGCAATTCCTTGTATTCCTTAAACACGTGTTCGTTAGAGCATCAGCAAAACAGCGCTGGGTGCGCGGGGGATTCGCTCCGCCCAACACGCACACCTTTAACAATAAGAAGTGTGCTTAAATACAGTATGGTATTACACATTCATAATGACCCCAGGAACGCCTCTACATATTCATGACCTTCCCCGCTTTTTATTAAAATGAGTCTCAGATACCCATTTACATATTCCCCTCCTTGCCCCTCCCCTGTTCCCTGCGCAGGTCACTTGGTGAATTTGAGGAGGGGTCTTTAGGGGTCTTTGGATGAAGCAATGGGGATATTGGGGTCAATGGGACATTGGGGGATCAATGGGACATTGGGGATATTGGGGTCAATGGGGATATTGGGGTCAATGGGACATTGGGGGATCAATGGGACATTGGGGATATTGGGGTCAATGGGGATATTGGGGTCAATGGGACATTGGGGGATCAATGGGACATTGGGGATATTGGGGTCAATGGGGATATTGGGGTCAATGGGACATTGGGGGATCAATGGGACATTAGGGATATTGGGGTCAATGGGGATATTGGGGTCAATGGGACATTGGGGGATCAATGGGACATTGGGGATATTGGGGTCAATGGGGATATTGGGGTCAATGGGACATTGGGGGATCAATGGGACATTGGGGATATTGGGGTCAATGGGGATATTGGGGTCAATGGGACATTGGGGGATCAATGGGACATTGGGGATATTGGGGTCAATGGGGATATTGGGGTCAATGGGACATTGGGGGATCAATGGGACATTGGGGATATTGGGGTCAATGGGGATATTGGGGTCAATGGGACATTGGGGGATCAATGGGACATTGGGGATATTGGGGTCAATGGGGATATTGGGGTCAATGGGACATTGGGGGATCAATGGGACATTGGGGATATTGGGGTCAATGGGGATATTGGGGTCAAGGGGACATTGGGGGATCAATGGGACATTGGGGATATTGGGGTCAATGGGGATATTGGGGTCAATGGGACATTGGGGGATCAATGGGACATTGGGGATATTGGGGTCAATGGGGATATTGGGGTCAATGGGGCATTGGGGGATCAATGGGACATTGGGGATATTGGGGTCAATGGGGATATTGGGGTCAATGGGACATTGGGGGATCAATGGGACATTGGGGATATTGGGGTCAATGGGGATATTGGGGTCAATGGGACATTGGGGGATCAATGGGACATTGGGGATATTGGGGTCAATGGGGATATTGGGGTCAATGGGACATTGGGGGATCAATGGGACATTGGGGATATTGGGGTCAATGGGGATATTGGGGTCAATGGGACATTGGGGGATCAATGGGACATTGGGGATATTGGGGTCAATGGGGATATTGGGGTCAATGGGACATTGGGGGATCAGTGGGACATTGGGGATATTGGGGTCAATGGGGATATTGGGGTCAATGGGACATCGGGGGATCAATGGGACATTGGGGATATTGGGGTCAATGGGGATATTGGGGTCAATGGGACATTGGGGGATCAATGGGACATTGGGGATATTGGGGTCAATGGGGATATTGGGGTCAATGGGACATATTGGGGGATCAATGGGACATTGGGGATATTGGGGTCAATGGGGATATTGGGGTCAATGGGACATTGGGGGATCAATGGGACATTGGGGATATTGGGGTCAATAGGGATATTGGGGTCAATGGGACATTGGGGGATCAAAGGGACATTGGGGATATTGGGGTCAATGGGGATATTGGGGTCAATGGGACATATTGGGGGATCAATGGGACATTGGGGATATTGGGGTCAATGGGGATATTGGGGTCAATGGGACATTGGGGGATCAATGGGACATTGGGGATATTGGGGTCAATGGGGATATTGGGGTCAATGGGACATTGGGGGATCAATGGGACATTGGGGATATTGGGGTCAATGGGGATATTGGGGTCAATGGGACATCGGGGGATCAATGGGACATTGGGGATATTGGGGTCAATGGGGATATTGGGGTCAATGGGATATTGGGGGATCAATGGGACATTGGGGATATTGGGGTCAATGGGGATATTGGGGTCAATGGGACATTGGGGGATCAATGGGACATTGGGGATATTGGGGTCAATGGGGATATTGGGGTCAATGGGACATTGGGGGATCAATGGGACATTGGGGATATTGGGGTCAATGGGGATATTGGGGTCAATGGGACATTGGGGGATCAATGGGACATTGGGGATATTGGGGTCAATGGGGATATTGGGGTCAATGGGACATTGGGGGATCAATGGGACATTGGGGATATTGGGGTCAATGGGGATATTGGGGTCAATGGGACATTGGGGGATCAATGGGACATTGGGGATATTGGGGTCAATGGGGATATTGGGGTCAATGGGACATTGGGGGATCAATGGGACATTGGGGATATTGGGGTCAATGGGGATATTGGGGTCAATGGGACATATTGGGGGATCAATGGGACATTGGGGATATTGGGGTCAATGGGGATATTGGGGTCAATGGGACATTGGGGGATCAATGGGACATTGGGGATATTGGGGTCAATGGGGATATTGGGGTCAATGGGACATTGGGGGATCAATGGGACATTGGGGATATTGGGGTCAATGGGGATATTGGGGTCAATGGGACATATTGGGGGATCAATGGGACATTGGGGATATTGGGGTCAATGGGGATATTGGGGTCAATGGGACATTGGGGATATTGGGGTCAATGGGGATATTGGGGTCAATGGGGATATTGGGGTCAATGGGACATTGGGGGATCAATGGGACATTGGGGATATTGGGGTCAATGGGGATATTGGGGTCAATGGGACATTGGGGATATTGGGGTCAATGGGGATATTGGGGTCAATGGGGATATTGGGGTCAATGGGACATTGGGGGATCAATGGGACATTGGGGATATTGGGGTCAATGGGGATATTGGGGTCAATGGGACATATTGGGGGATCAAAGGGACATTGGGGATATTGGGGTCAATGGGGATATTGGGGTCAATGGGACATATTGGGGGATCAATGGGACATTGGGGATATTGGGGTCAATGGGGATATTGGGGTCAATGGGACATATTGGGGGATCAATGGGACATTGGGGATATTGGGGTCAATGGGGATATTGGGGTCAATGGGACATTGGGGGATCAATGGGACATTGGGGATATTGGGGTCAATGGGGATATTGGGGTCAATGGGACATATTGGGGGATCAATGGGACATTGGGGATATTGGGGTCAATGGGGATATTGGGGTCAATGGGACATTGGGGGATCAATGGGACATTGGGGATATTGGGGTCAATGGGGATATTGGGGTCAATGGGACATTGGGGGCTCAATGGGACATTGGGGATATTGGGGTCAATGGGGATATTGGGGTCAATGGGACATTGGGGTATCAATGGGACATTGGGGATATTGGGGTCAATGGGGATATTGGGGTCAATGGGACATTGGGGGATCAATGGGACATTGGGGATATTGGGGTCAATGGGGATATTGGGGTCAATGGGACATTGGGGGATCAATGGGACATTGGGGATATTGGGGTCAATGGGGATATTGGGGTCAATGGGACATTGGGGGATCAAAGGGACATTGGGGATATTGGGGTCAATGGGGATATTGGGGTCAATGGGACATATTGGGGGATCAATGGGACATTGGGGATATTGGGGTCAATGGGGATATTGGGGTCAATGGGACATTGGGGGATCAATGGGACATTGGGGATATTGGGGTCAATGGGGATATTGGGGTCAATGGGACATATTGGGGGATCAATGGGACATTGGGGATATTGGGGTCAATGGGGATATTGGGGTCAATGGGACATATTGGGGGATCAATGGGACATTGGGGATATTGGGGTCAATGGGGATATTGGGGTCAATGGGACATATTGGGGGATCAATGGGACATTGGGGATATTGGGGTCAATGGGGATATTGGGGTCAATGGGACATTGGGGGATCAATGGGACATTGGGGATATTGGGGTCAATGGGGATATTGGGGTCAATGGGACATTGGGGGATCAATGGGACATTGGGGATATTGGGGTCAATGGGGATATTGGGGTCAATGGGACATTGGGGATATTGGGGTCAATGGGGATATTGGGGTCAATGGGGATATTGGGGTCAATGGGACATTGGGGGATCAATGGGACATTGGGGATATTGGGGTCAATGGGGATATTGGGGTCAATGGGACATATTGGGGGATCAATGGGACATTGGGGATATTGGGGTCAATGGGGATATTGGGGTCAATGGGACATATTGGGGGATCAATGGGACATTGGGGATATTGGGGTCAATGGGGATATTGGGGTCAATGGGACATTGGGGGATCAATGGGACATTGGGGATATTGGGGTCAATGGGGATATTGGGGTCAATGGGACATATTGGGGGATCAAAGGGACATTGGGGATATTGGGGTCAATGGGGATATTGGGGTCAATGGGACATATTGGGGGATCAATGGGACATTGGGGATATTGGGGTCAATG
>NW_028116390.1:0-57766 GCF_964273445.1 Streptopelia decaocto | reverse complement strand
GGGGTGGAGCCGGGGCTCGGGGCGGGGCTTTGCGGCGGGTCCCCTGAGGAGCGGAGCGGAGCGGAGCCGCGCGGCCATGGGGCCGGGACGGGCGCCGGTTCTGCGGCTGCTGCTGCTGCTGCTGCTGGGGGCCCTGGGCGGGGCGGCGAGCGGTGAGCGCGGGGGCCGGGACCCCCCGGACCCCCCTTCACCCCCTTTACCGGGCACCGGGACCCCCTGGACCCCCCTTCACCCCCTTTACCGGGCACCGGGACCCCCCGGACCCCCCTTCACCCCCCTTTACCGGGCACCGGGACCCCCTGGACCCCCCTGGGCCCCTCTGGGCCCTCTGCCCTGGGCACCGGAACTCCATGGACCCTTTGCCTTGGGCACCGGGACCCCTTGGACCCCCTTCCCTGGGCACCGGGACCCCCTGGACCCTTTGCCCTGGGCACCGGGACCCCCTGAACCCCCTTCCCTGGGCACCGGGACCCCCTGGACCCCCTGGACCCTTTGCCCTGGGCACCGGGACCCCCTGGACCCCCTTCCCTGGGCACCGGGACCCCCTGGACCCACCTTCCCGGGCAGCTCGGGTCCCCCAGCCACCAAACCCCCATTTGCCTGATCCCAGCACGTCCTGGGCTTCTGTTCCCGGACCCAGGACACAACTCGCCCCCCCAGTGTCCCCCCTGACGCTGCCCCGCACCCCGAGCTGCCCCCACTTCTCACCGCCCCCCGCCCCCACAGGGCCCCACTCCCTGCGCTATTTCCACGTTGGGGTGCCAGAGCCCAGCCCGGGGCTGCCTGAGTTCATGTTTGTGGGGTACATGGATGGGAACCCCATCATGCACTACGACAGCGACACCGGGCGGGCGGTGCCCCGGGCCGAGTGGATGGCGGCGAATCTGGACCAGCACTACTGGAACAGACAGACCCAGAGCTCGCTGCGCAATCAGCAGGCTTACCGCAAGCACCTGGGAATTCTGCGGGACTACTACAACCAGAGCAGGAGTGAGTGTGGGCTGGGGGGGGCTCCGTGGGGCTGGGGGGGGCTCCGTGGGGCGGGAGAGTTTCTGCCCCCCGACACCTGCCCTGGCCAGCGCCGCCCCGTCCCTGCGGCTCTCACTGGCAGGGACCCCACTGAGGGGTCCCCGCTGCCCCGGCCCCTTCCCAGTGCTGGATCCCCCATCGCAGAGCCGGGGGGGCTTCTGGATCCCCCAGCCCAGAGCCGGGGGGGCTTCTGGATCCCCCAGCCCAGCACATCCCCCCACCAGCACCCATCACCCATGCCCCAGGTCTGGGGGGCTCCTGGGTCCCCAGTCCCAGCCCCTCCTGTCCCCCCAGCTCCTGGGTCCCCAGTCCCAGCCCCTCCTGTCCCCCCAGCTCCTGGGTCCCCCGTCCCAGCCCGTCCTGTCCCCCCAGCTCCTGGGTCCCCCATCCCAGCCCCTCCTGTCCCCCCAGCTCCTGGGTCCCCAGTCCCAGCCCGTCCTGTCCCCACAGCTCCTGGGTCCCCAGTCCCAGCCCGTCCTGTCCCCCCAGCTCCTGGGTCCCCCATCCCAGCCCCCCCTGTCCCCCCAGCTCCTGGGTCCCCAGTCCCAGCCCCCCCTGTCCCCCCAGCTCCTGGGTCCCTTGTCCCAGCTCCTCCTGTCCCCCCAGCTCCTGGGTCCCCCATCCCAGCCCCTCCTGTCCCCCCAGCTCCTGGGTCCCAGTTTCAGCCCGTCCTGTCCCCACAGCTCCTGGGTCCCCCATTCCCAGCTCCTCCTGTCCCCCCAGCTCCTGGGTCCCCCGTCCCCCGTCCTGTCCCCCCAGCTCCTGGGTCCCCATTCCCAGCTCCTCCTGTCCCCACAGCTCCTGGGTCCCCCATCCCAGCCCCTCCTGTCCCCACAGCTCCTGGGTCCCCCGTCCCCCGTCCTGTCCCCCCAGCTCCTGGGTCCCCCGTCCCAGCTCCTCCTGTCCCCCCAGCTCCTGGGTCCCCCATCCCAGCCCCTCCTGTCCCCACAGCTCCTGGGTCCCCCGTCCCCCGTCCTGTCCCCCCAGCTCCTGGGTCCCCATTCCCAGCCCCTCCTGTCCCCCCAGCTCCTGGGTCCCCGTCCCCCATCCTGTCCCGGGTGCCGTGGGGCCGGTGCAGCGTGGCCGTGCCCCGTGTGCAGGGCTCTGTGTCACACTCCGTGGGGCAGCCCGGGTGCTGTGCCCCGACCCCCCGGGCTCACGCGGGGCTGGGTGGGGGCGCTACCAGGGCTCTGTGCCCCACTGAACGTCCCCCTGTCCCCGGTCGTGTTTCAGGGATTCACACCGTGCAGGGCATGGTCGGCTGTGACCTCCTGGAGGACGGCAGCACCAGGGGGTATTTTCAGTCCGCCTACAATGGGAAGGATTACATCGCCTTTGACCTGGACACCATGACGTTCACCGCGGCGGATGTGGCGGCACAGAACACCAAGAGGAAGTGGGAGGACGGGGCTGAAGCCGAGCGGGTGAAGCACTTCGTGGAGAACAGGTGCATGGAGTGGCTGCGGAGTTACCTGAGCTACGGGCGCGACGTGCTGGAGCGCAAAGGTGAGTGATGCCGGGGACACCGGGGCCGCCGGGGATGGGCGTGTGTGCCAGCGCTCACCGCTGCCCTTCCAGAGCCGCCCGCGGTGCGCGTGTCGGCGTCGGAGGCGCACGGGATCCTGACCCTGCGCTGCCGCGCGTTCGGCTTCTACCCGCGGCCCATCGCCGTCAGCTGGCTCAAGGACGGCGAGGTCCGGGACCAGGACACCGAGTGGGGCGGCGTCGTGCCCAACAGCGACGGCACCTACCACACGTGGGCGACCATCGAGGCGCGGCCAGAGGAGCGGGACAGGTTCCGGTGCCGCGTGGAGCACGCCAGCCTGCCCGAGCCGCGGCTGTTCGCCAGCGGTGAGGCCCGTGGGCGCGGGGGCGCGGGGCGCGGCGGGTCCGGTTCCCCCCTCACACCCGTCCCTCCCCAGAGCCGGAGTCCAGCCCGCTCACCATCCTGGGGGCCGTGGCCGCCGCCGTCGTGGTTGTCACTGCTGTGGGCGCCGGAGTCGCCGTCCGGCGGTACCGCTCAGGTAAAGCGGGGCCGGCGAGGGCGCGGGGGCCGGGCACTCGGGGACCCCCCGCGGTGGGTGCCGACACCTCTTTGTCTCCCTAGGGAAGAAGCAGAAGGGCTACGGCGTGGCGCCCAGTGAGTACCGGGGGCACCGGGGGCGCATCCAGCTGCATTCTCTGCGCTTTGTGGCCGCTGTCGCTGTCCCCGCGGTGCTGGTGGCGCCTGTGGGGGCTGCAGCGTGGCCGCGGCTCCCGGCGCCGGCGCTCACAGCTGGTTGTCTCTGCAGGTGCGGACGGAGGGTCCGGCGGCTCCAACGGCTCCAACGGCTCCAACGGCTCCAGCAGCGCAGCCCCAGGTGCGGCACGGGACAGAGCCGGGGGGGGACGGTGGGACAGGGCGGCCCTGGCTCTCCCTGCTCCCCGGGACCCCGAGCAGAGGGACGTGGGGCTGGGGAGGGGACGTGGGGCTGGGGACGGGGACACAGGGCTGCGGGAGGGGGATACGGGGCTGCAGGAGGGGACGTAGGGCTGGGGACAGGGAGGTGGCCCTGGGTGACACAGGGCTGGGGACACGGGGCTGTGGGAGGGGATACGGGGCTGGGGACACGGGGTTGGGGACGGGGAGGTGGCCCTGGGTGACGCGCTCTATTCCTCTGTCCCCGCAGTGCTCAGCGCCTGAGCACCGGACGTGCGGCTGGATGCGGCCCCTGCCCTGGGGCCAGTGGGAGGAGGTGGCCACTCGTCCCACCACGATGGTCCCACCGTGCTGGTCCCGCCGCAATGGTCCCGGTGCACCGGTCCCACCGCGCTGCCCCGGCCGCGCTGGCAGCTCCTCTGCCTGCGGTTTCCCTGCCCTGTTCACACCTGCGATCGCTTGCGGCTCTTTCGATCAGGGGTTATAACCGCTTTCTTTGGTGTGATTTGGTTTCCTGGCTACTCAGTAAACGCTGCTCCGCACGCAGCGTCCGCTGCGCCGCCGGTGCCGGTGCCGGGCTGGTGTCCTGGTTTTGTTAAAAAACAAGTTTCTCTTTCAGTGAATTTTGCCTGTCAGCTAAAGCTTCATATTAGCTGCGTTTTCCTGGAGAACCAGACCCATGTTTTGGTGAACCTAGCACTGGAATGTGAACTTATTGATAAGCATGGATGGACATCTTGTGAGAGGGGCGACGAGAAACAAGTGACCAAGAAACTGACCAACTGTGTATAACATTGCATTCACGTGAATACTTCATATAAAAGTGGGAGATCACAAGGATCTCGTCCCTTTTGCCTTTTTCCCTTCTGCTTATGGCACCATCAGGAGAGGATCTTGCTGGTCGTCCCTGCGAACTGAGGCCAGTGACAGACTGAATCCAGCTCCATTGGCTGCAGAGTCCAGTCCAGGACTTTGGGTGCCGGCTTGTGAACTGAGGCCAGTGACAGACTGAATCCAGCTCCGCTTGGCTGCAGAGTCCAGTCCAGGACTTTGGGTGCCTGCCCTGCAGTTGCTGAGACTTTCAAGATTGGTTTTGTATATTTTGTATTATTTTCTCTATTTTATCAGTAGCATTAGTAAAACATTGTTATTTTTCCAACTCTCTTCTCTCTGTTCTTCTTTCCCTCCCGATCGCCTGTGCTGAGTGGAAGGGGGGAGAGGGAGGGGCAAAAGGGGGAAGTGGGGGGGAGAGGAGGTTAACAATACATCTGCCAGGGTTTTACTGTCACCCCGCAATCTAAACCCTCGACAGCTGGTTTGGTGTTCGCGGGCTGGTTTGGTGCGTGCTGGCGCTGGTTGTGTCCCCGTACCCAGCACGGTGCGGTGTTTGGGATTGGTGACAGCGATGAGCGTGCACGGCGTGACTGTCACAAGTGGGGTCCCCCCGTGCTCGGCGTCACCCCAACGCTGTTCAGCGTCCAGGTGCCATTGCCTGTGTAGGTAGTCGGGGTCTGGCGGCCGGAAGATCTCGCGCTGTACGGGAAGGTCGTAGCCCCTCCCTAGACAGGTAGGAATGCGTGATGTAAGCAAACGGAAGTGACGTTGTAGACTCAAGGTATATAAACCTGTGTTACCTGCTAATAAACCCTCTTCTGCCGTCCACCACATTGGTGTCTGCGTGCTGATGGACCGAGCGGCCAGAGCGTGGGCGCCGTGCTGTCCCTGAACCAGGTCGTCACTGCCCACTGAGAGGCAACAAGTGGTGCCGAAACCCGGGAAAATCGCTTGGATTTGGGTGAACAGCGGCCGGGGCGGCCGGACCAGCCCGGCGGGGTGGATGCTTCCGGAGCCGCGGGGAGGATGGAGCCGTCGTGAAGGTCGTATCTCAGTTACATAAACAATGGGGTATCGATTGTAAGCCTAAAGATTTCACTCTCGCAGTTGCGAGGCTCTTGCAAATCGGGGTTATCGAACAGCCGGTGGAAATTCTCCACCCGGAGGTGTGGGACAAGTGCACTAAAGCGCTTGCCAAGGAAACGATGTCCTCGGGTAGTGGGAAAAGCCTTAAGTCGTGGGGGAAAGTTGTAAAAGCTCTGCAGAAGGCTAGACGAGCGCAGGAAACCTGGAAGGCAGCACAAGCGTGCTTGTTGGCCTCTCCACAACTGGGGGTCGGGGCGGCTACGCAGACCCCGCACCCCCGGATAGTGACGATCCTGCTGAACCTAAAGGTCTGCGGGAGGGCGACCCCCCCGGGGCGGCCACGCAGACTTCACACTCTCCGGATAATGACGATCGGGCTGAGCCCAAAGATCAGCGAGAAGGCGAAAATGAGACACAGGAGCGAGTTAAATCTTTTTGGGGTGGGTTAGTTGAGGAAGCCAGGAGTGCTGCTGAGAAAACAGAGTCTGAGGGAGTTGGGACGAGACCCCCGCCGTATGCGCCCCAAGGTGGCGCCCAGCGCGCGGGGGAGGAGAGGGATGAAGAGATTCTTGGGTGGAATGGCATTCTTGGGTGGAACGGTGTCCTCGGGGGGCACGGGGAGATAGTGTTGGCAGAGAATGTGGAGCATGACCTTGCAGGTGCGAGCGAGCGGGTGGAAGTGAACAATAGAGCATTGAGCCTTGGGGGTGGAGGCGTGAACAAGGGGCGGAGAGCCGATCGGGGTGTCTACTTGGAGAGGCGCCATGGGGGGCGGACACCTCCCCGAGCAGGAGGCGGGGCCAGCCAGGAGGGAGGGAACGGCCCGCCCGTAGTGGGCGGGGTCGGAGCAGAGAGCGGCCCGCCCGTGTGGTGGGCGGGGCCAGAACTCAGACGCTTTCAGTCCAGCTATTAGAAGCGACGGCCGTGGTGCTGGCGTGTGGACTGTTCCCAACTGTTCCTCCCAATATGAAGTGACCTCAAGAGCTCGTCTGTCTCACAGGCTTTCACGGAATGGAAAGGAATAGTTGATGGTGTTTGTGCTCACTCAGGTTCATGTCACCTCACAGACATGAAGTGCGTGGTCACATCTCATCTGTACAAGGCAAACATGGACTGCTGAACTATTCATTGAGTGTCCATCCATGGAGAGAAAACAGCCTCTGTGGGTGAGAAGCCAGTGCTGGAAATGGTGGTTGTGAGGGGCAGCTCCATGATCATTGACCTGGGGTCCTTCCACGGGGTGTCCAGTGCACAGGGGCACGGCCCAGCCCCTGCTCTGCTGGTCCTGCAGGTCTCTGGCAGGAGCCTGGCTGTGCGAGGACACTGCTGTGTGCCAGCCCTGCACACACACTGTTCAGATGTACAATGGGGTTTCATCTGAGGGTTACTTTCTTGGACATGTTATGGAGGAAAACTTTGTAAGTAGTTGAAGACTTGAACCTTCCAGCTCTGCCCATAGAAGATCCCATTTCTATCTGGAAAGGCTGTTCGGAGGCCAGCTCTGTCACAGCAGTGCCCATTGCCTGTCCCTGCCTGCGCCCACAGCACTGACACACAGCAGGACGGTGACCAAGCTGCCAGAGCACTCAGGCCTTGCACCAACACAAGGGATGAGGAGAGTGTGGAGTGGAACCAGAACAGCTCTGGATGACCAAGCGCTGCTGCTCCCTGGCAGAGCTGCCATGATGGACTCTTTTCCCCTCCTCCCATCACAGAAACTGTCCCTGCAGCTCCAAAAGGCCTTGCAGGAAGGATATAGTGAAAATCAAGTCATACAGGGCCCTTTACTTGGTTTAAATACACACAGATCATGGCCCTCATTTACACAACCAGGGGTTATAAAAGAAAAGAAGACAGTGATTTCGAAAGGGGATGACAACATTATCAGAATAAAAAATATCTACAACAACAGAAAATACAGATGACAAGCTGGACCTGTAACAAGTTATATTACAACTTCTATGTAGAAGCAGATGAGCAGTTTATTGCTTCAGAAAACATTAAGATATGAGTTTCCACAGAGCGTCCTTGAGCTGCTGGTTCCTCATGCTGTAGATGAGGGGGTTCACTGCTGGAGGCACCACCGAGTACAGAACAGACACCACCAGGTCCAGCCATGGAGAGGAGATGGAGGGGGGCTTCAGGTGGGCAAACATGGCAGTGCTGAGGAACAGGGAGACCACGGCCAGGTGAGGGAGGCAGGTGGAAAAGGCTTTGTGCCGTCCCTGCTCAGAGGGGATCCTCAGCACGGCCCTCAAGATCTGCACGTAGGACAGCACGATGAACACAAAACACATGAAAACTAAACAGGCACTGACTACAAGAAGCCCAAGTTCGCTGAGGTAGGAGTGTGAGCAGGAGAGCTTGAGGACCTGGGGGATTTCACAGAAGAACTGGCCCAGGGCATTGCCCTTGCACAGGGGCAGTGAAAATGTACTGACCGTGTGCAGCAGAGCACTGAGAAACCCAGTGGCCCAGGCAGCTGCTGCCATGTGGACACAAGCTCTGCTGCCCAGGAGGGTCCCGTAGTGCAGGGGTTTGCAGATGGCAATGTAGCGGTCGTAGGACATGACGGTGAGAAGAAAATACTCGGTTGAAATGGAAAAGAAAAACAAAGTTAGCTGCGCAACACATCCTGTGTAGGAGATGGCCCTGGTGTCCCAGAGGGAATTGGCCATGGACTTGGGGACAGTGGTGGAGATGGAGCCCAGGTCGAGGAGGGCGAGGTTGAGCAGGAAGAAGTACATGGGGGTGTGGAGGTGCTGGTCCCAGGCTATGGTGGTGATGATGAGGCCGTTGCCCAGGAGGGCAGCCAGGTAGATGCCCAGGAAGAGCCAAAAGTGCAAGAGCTGCAGCTCCCGTGTGTCTGTGAACGGCAGGAGGAGGAACTGGGTGATGGAGCTGCTGTTGGACATCGGCTGCCTGTGGGCATGAGGACCTGTGCAAGGAGGAAAAGACAGTGACAAGTTAGGGGAGACTTCTCTGAGGAAAGTAAACAGGCTGTTTCTCATGTAAAACCCCCTCCCTGATGGAGGGATATTTCAGCTCATTCTCTCTTCCTACAAAGTGAGAAAAAACTGTCCATCACTGTTTAAAATGCAGCTTGGGCATCTGGTTTCCATGAACATACCTTTCGGGCAAGACCCCCTGAGTTGATGTCAGAACAAGAAGTGACCGACACTCGCACCCCAACCCCAGAGAGCAAGAGCACCAGGGACAGGTGGAGAAACAGGGAAGGACACTGCAGTGCTACCACAAAATAAAGCAAGGACAGAAAGGCAGACGGGCATGCTGTGGAACCTTCCCCTGACCCGGCTGTGCTGCTGCCACTCACATAATGACACTGGAGAGCAAGTACTTTTAGCACCTTATTTGTGTACCACGTTGCAGGAACCCTTCACCTGGAGGTCCAGCTGCTGAGGTGGAGACTCGTGACCTGGACCCCATGGCTTTGGGGCAGAGGGTCTGCTGGGGAGGAGAGGAGACCAGGGCTTGCAATGAGAAACGTTTCTGCAATTGAGAGCATGTGAGAGAGGTTCCTAAATCCCATCCCCAGCATTTCTGATAGCAGTTAAGTCTCCCTGCCCATGTCTGTGCTGCCTGCAGCTGTGTGTCTGTCCCTGGGTCTGCTCCCTGTCAGTGTCACAGACCCCGTCCCACCCGCTGTGTGCTCAGCTCTGTCCTGCTCACACCTCCTGGCACTGCCCAGGGGCAGCTCTGTGTGTGCAGGGGCTCAGGAGCAGCTCAGACCAGTCCTAACGAGAACTGGGGTCTCAGTGTCTTCTCCAAAGAGAGAAATAAATCCCCATCTCCCACTGCACACCCAGACGAGCAAGAGTGGAAAACTGAAAGCACAGACTCCTTCCCTGGCAGCTGTTCCTGTATTGATGTCCTTGTTCAGAAGGACCCTCTGCCATGTCTGTGGGGGATCTGGAGCTCTGAGCAGCCCTGACCCACACAGCCCCTTCCACCCCACAAGCTCCATGCCTGCCCTGCGGGGGTCGCTCCTTCCCCCCACAGCTGCTGCCATGGGATCTCCCGGGCAGGCTGAGCGCTGACCCTGGCAGGCGGCAGAGTCCCTGCCCGGCACAGCCCTGGGGTGCAGGGACCCTGCTCTGCAGGACAGCCCTGGGCACCCCTGGGTGCTCACCCGGCTTCACAGTGTTCAACATGGCCTGACAAGAGCCCCGTCCTTACAGATCCCACCAGCTGTGCCTGTGCCAGTGTCAGGAGATGCCTCCAGGAGCTACAGCTGCTCTGCCCTGCACCAGAGACTTACCATGGCAAGGGCTGCAAAGGTTTCTCCTCCAGTGAGCTCTCAGTCATCCTCCCAGTCCTGACCACCTTTAATCTCTCTCTGCCTTGCTCGTCTCCTGAGATCCCCAGGCAGAGCCCTCACCCTGCTGCGTGTGCAGAGGAGCTGCTCCTGGGCAGAGCTGTCTCTCTGCAGCGCTGCCGCTGCCATGAGCTCCCTGTGTCCCGGGAGCCCAGCCCAGCTCAGCAGCACAGGAGCAGCCCAAGGCGCTTTAATGACCCCTCTGGTGGGTTTGGTGCTGAGTCCATGGACCTCAGACCCTGGAGGAAGGTGATGAAACTTCTCAAGAAGTCAAAGTTAGATTCAAACTCCAAAGTTTCTTGTAATGTTAATGGGTCCCACTGAGGGAACCTACTGAGAAACAATATCCAGGTTTGGTTAGAGAAGAAAACTGGAAGTCAGGAAAAGCACAGTAAAGGTGGCTCTGATGCTGAGTAAACCTGGATGTGTTTCTTTAACCAAAAGCCAAGCCCGGACCTTGTACCATGGGAAGTTACATCCTGTCCCTCCCATGTTGCCCAGGGCCCTTCCTGGGTAGTGTGATGTGGGGCTGTGCAAGGCCAAGGGCAGGACTATGGTCCCACACCTCCCAGGTTCCTGGCTGGGGACAAGGAGCCATGAGGCCCCTGTGCTGCAAGGACAAGGTGTCTCCTCACAGGCATCAGAGGTGCAGACAACAGCCACAGCCAAGGGGAGAAGGAGCTCATGTCTGGTGGGGCTTTCAGCCTCTTTCCATCCCGTGATCATCTCCACGACAGCCTGTCCTGTGCTGTCCATCCCCTGCACCTCTGTCCCTGCAGGCTGGAGACATCCCCCCTGCTGCCCCTCCTTGCTCCTGTCTGAGCATCTTCCTTCCTTTGCTGAGATCTCTCCACCCTCCCCAGCTGGTCCTTGAAGCACAAAGCCTTGGGCTGATGCAGACTCCCTTGCTGACCTGCTCCCCCACAGCACTGCCCTTCCATCACATTCCTTTCTGCTCATGTCCAGCCTGGACCTCCCCAGCTGCACTTTGGGCCATTATTTCTTTCTCAAGCTCTTTCCCACTATGCAGAAACCTCCGCCACCTCTGAAACCGCCCTTCAAGCGCTCTCAGGCTACTCCTGCACTGCTGCAGCCTCCCCAGCGCTGCTGGGCCAAAGCAGCAGAGTAATGTTACAGGGGTTGGTAGATGGAAAGGTAGGGCTGAAATTGGGCAACAGGAGAGTGAGCAAGCTCTTCTGTCCCCAAGGACAGAGAGAAACAGGGCTGGGAATGACAGACCCGGAAGGAAAAGTGTGTTTAGTCAATGGTGTCTCTGCTGCCCCTGAGGTACTTGGGCAGACATGTCACTGATCTCCAGGAATGACCAGGTGCTGCTGACAGGCCCGGTGTGACAATGGTTTGTCTGTGCCTTGATTGTGTTATCAAGGGGGTGAGAATAGGGTGGTGAAAAGTGAGAAAGGAAATTTGGCAGTGTAGCTACATGCATGGACACCCCGGTGTGATGCGCTTCCTATTCATGGGCTGCCCTACGTCTACTGGATAGAGAAGGGACAGATCTTGTGATGCTTCAGAGGTGCGAATGAGTTTCTTGCACAAAGGCACCGAATCTGTCTGCAGTGCTGTCTGTGTGTCCGTCTCACACTCACTGTGAATGGGGATGGCTGCCCTGGACAGGACCATCGCTGTCCCTCCCAATGCATGTGGGGGTGTGTGAGAGCCTTGGCACCTCACGTAACACTGCAGGGTTGTAATTGGCATTAAAGGGAATAACGGCCCTGAATTTGATTTGTCAATAGAATTATAGAATAATTTCAGCTCTAAGAGACCCTCAGGATCATTGAGTCCAACCATAACCCAACTCTAGCACTAAACCATGTCCCTAAGAAATCCATCTAAACATCCTTTAAACCCCTCCAGGGATGGTGACTCCACCACTTCCCTGGGCAGCCTGTTCCACTGCTTCACAACCTTTTCCATGGAGAAATGTCTCCTAATATCCTATCTGAGCCTTCTCTGGCACAACTTGAGGCCATTTCCTCTTGTCCTATCACTTGCTACTTGGGAGAAGAGACCAACACCCACCATGCTACAACTTCCTTTCATGTAGTTGTACAGACTGATAAGGTCTCCCCTCAGTCACCTGGGCACACGTTGCCTTGTGTTCAGTTGCTGTCAACCAACACCCCCAGATCGCTCTCTGCCAGGCAGCTTTCCAGCCACTCTTCCTGAGCCTGTAGCGGTTGTTGTGACCCAAGTGAAGGACCCGTGCATGGCCATGTTAAACCTCAGACCAACAATCCAGCTCATCCGGATCCCTCTGCATGGCCGTCCCACCCTCCAGTAGATCAACACTCACACCCAACTTGGTGTCATCTGAAAACTTACTAAGAGTGCACTTGATCACCTCACCCAGATCATTGATAAAGAGATTAAACAAAATTGACCCCAATACTGAGCCCCAGGGACACCACTCATGACCAGTCACCAACTGGATTTGGCTCCATTCACCACAACTCTTTGGGCCCAGCCTTCCAGCCAGTTCTTTACCCATCGCAGATACACCATCCAGGCCATGAGCTGCAGCTTCTCCAGGAGATGCTGTGGGATACGGTGTCAAAGGCTTTACTGAAGTCTGCCCTTGAAGGCCAAACTAGCAGTTCTGCTGACCGCCCTTCTAACTTCTCCAAGGATAATCAACTCAATAATTTCATGATCACTACACTCAAGGGGACCTCCAATGAGCCCTTCTCTGTTTACAACAACAGATCCAGTGGGGCTCCTTCCCTGGCCCGCTCACTGACCAGCTGTGTCAGGATTGTCTTCCATACACTCCAGGAGCCTCCTAGACTGTTTCCACTCTGCCATGTTGTGCTTCCAGCAGACACCTGGTAGGCTGAAGTCGCCCATAAGAACAAGGGCTGCTGATCGGGAGGCTTCTCACAGCTGTCTGTAAAATATTTCATCTGCCTGTTCATCCAGGTTGGGTGGTCTGTTGGGTTGCCCTTCCCATTGATTCTTACCAATGGACACTCAACCCTATAATCACCCTCATAAAGTTCCAAGCAATCAAAACCCTCCCTAACATACATGGCTTCCCCACCTCCTCTCCTTCCTCACCTGTCCCTTCTGAACAGTTTATATCCACCCGTTGCAGGACTCCAGTTCTGAGAGTCATCCCACCATGTTTCTGTGATGACAATTGAATCACAGCTTTTCTGCCTCACGAGCACTTCCAGCTCCTCCTGTTTGTTGCCCAAGCTGCGTGCATTCGTACAGATGCACTTCAGCTGGGCCATTGATTGCACTTGGTCGGCAGACTGAAGGGCATCATTAGCACTGCCCTCAGATGCCAGCATGTTGCCCTTGGCTGTGCCTCTGCCACATCTGGTTTCATCCCCCCCCCTTCAAATCTAGTTTAAAGCCCTCTCAATAAGTCCTGCTAATTTAATATGGGGGTCAATGGGGGACAATGGGGTCAATTAGGGGCAATAGGAGTCAATGGGGGTCAATGGGAGTCAATGGGGATCAATGGGGATCAACGGGGGTCAATGGGGGTCAATGAAAGTCGATGGGGGGCAATGGGAGTCAATGGGAGTCAATGGGGATCAATGGGGATCAATTCGGGTCAATGGGAATCAATGGGGGTCAATGGGGGTCAATGGGTATCAATGGGGGTCAATGGGAGTCAATGGAAGTCAGTGGGAGTTAATGGGGGTTAATGGGAGTCAACGAAAGTCAATGGGGTCAATGGTGATCAATGGGAGTCAATGGGGATCAATGGGGGTCAATGGGGGCCAATGGGAGTCAATGGGGATCAATGGGGGTCAATGGGGATCAATGGGGGTCAATAGGAGTCAATGGGGATCAATGGGGGTCAATGGGGCGGTCAATGGTCCATAAAATAAGACTAAGAATCCCTTTTTTGTGGTAGTTTTGTAACACCGTCTGAACTTTGGTCAGCAAGAGGAAGAGTGGTGACAGAGTCTGTTATCTGAGAGCAACGTGTTCCTGTACCTTTCCCGTCGTTCCGTGGTGCAGGATCCTTCCCTTGCAGACAGGACTGCGAGACCCCTCCTGTCAGGTGGGACTTTGCCTCCAAATGAGGTGCAGCCTCTTCCGTTGTGACATCACCCACTGCCGTTGATGTCACAAAGCAGCGTCAGCGCTGAGGTCGGCACAGCAGGGTATGAGACCAGGGGTCTCCCTGCGCCTCGGTCACTCTCGATCTTGAGGGAACGGAGATCGCAGAGTTTTTGGCTCACTCCAGAGTGAGCGAGATGCTTGTTACCTGCACCTCAGCAGGTACCAAGAGACAGATGGAGACGGCTGAACGTCTGAACGGGTATGTTTGAAAAATCCTCCTCCCCTTTCCCCAGGTGTGTTTTCCACCTCGTCAGCTGGGGTGGGTGGAGGGTGGGCAGGAGAGGAACACGAGGGCAGCCTGAGAGCTGGGGCTGGAGGTCAATTAGGGGCAATGGGAGTCAATGGGGATCAATGGGGATCAATGGGGGTCAATGGGGGTCAACGAGAGTTGATAGGGGGCAATGGGAGTCAATGGAGGTCAATTAGGGGCAATGGAAGTCAATGGGGGTCAATGGAAGTCAATGGGGATCAATGGGGGTCAACGAGAGTCGATAGGGGGCAATGGGAGTCAATGGGGATCAATGAGGATAAATGGGGTCAATGGGGGTCAATGGGGGTCAACGAGAGTCGATAGGGGGCAGCGGGAGTCAAAGGGGATCAATGGTGATCAATGGGGGTCAATGAAGGTCAACGAGAGTCGGTAGGGGGCAATGGGAGTCAATGGGAGTCAATGGGGATCAATGGGGATCAATGGAGGTCAATGGGGGTCAATGAGAGTCGATGGGGGCAATGGGAGTCAATGGGAGTCAATGGTGATCAATGGGGGTCAATGGGGGTCAATGAGAGTCGATAGGGGGCAATGGGAGTCAATGGGAGTCAATGGGAGTCAATGTGGATCAATGGTGATCAATGGGGTCAATGGGGGTCAATGAGAGTCGATAGAGGGCAATGGGAGTCAATGGGAGTCAATGGGGATCAATGGGAGTCAATGGGAGTCAATGGTGATCAATGGGGGTCAATGGGGGTCAATGAGAGTCGATAGAGGGCAATGGGAGTCAATGGGAGTCAATGGAGTTCAATGGGGATCAATGGGGGTCAATGGGGGTCAATGAGAGTCGATAGAGGGCAATGGGAGTCAATGGGAGTCAATGGAGTTCAATGGGCATCAATGGGGGTCAATGGGGGTCAATGAGAGTCGACGGGGGGCAATGGGGGTCAATGGGAGTCAATGGGGATCAATGGGGGTCAATGGGGGTCAATGGGGTCAATGACAGTCGATGGGGGTCGCCTTTCAGTCTCTCCATGAACGCGAGGGCTGGGCCCAGGAGCCTTTGATCTCTGCAGGATGAGGGACAGCTCCATTTTGGATGGGACAGAGAGAGTCCCAGGGGTGGCCCAGACACATCCTGCCGCAGTGATTGTGAGAGCTCAGCTCCGTCCTGCATTGTGCTCTGCAGGGTGGGTTCTGCCCCTGAGCCTGCTTGGTTTTCCTCTCCACGGGGACCAGAAGGACACCAGCGTGTCCTCTGTTGGCCGTGGGTCTGACTTGTGGTCCTCACAGAGGAGGTTTCCTTGGGAAGCCTGGTCAGCTCCTCACCAGGGCTCTGCCTCAGGAAAGGGGCTCGAGATCCTCAGAGGGGTGCGAGGAGTTCTCTAGGAGAACAAAAGGGGTTGTTTGTTTATTCCTGATGAGTGTACGCTGTGAGCCTGTTGAGAGCCTCCTGGAACAGGCAGGGGGAATTTCCCCCTTGCAGAGCGGTGTGTGCTGTGTCTTGGCAGATCAGGCTCAGGGCAGCAGGGCCCAGACACCAGAGGGTTTCTTTGGCGCTTCCTTGGTTGCCCGTTCCTTGCCAACACGCATTGACATTCAGCCACCCTCCCTCTTTCCAGTCTGCATTTGTCTGCAGTTCTGCCAAGAGAAGGGCCAGAGATAACCCGGCTGCTAAAGAAACGCTGCGAGAGGGGAGACACACACCCCCCTGGCAGCTGTTGGACTGTAGGGGCACAGGCTGAACCTTCTCTTGAGAGGGTGGAGAACAGAAGCAGCACAAGTGTCCATCGAATGCTGGGCAGGAGAAACAGGCGTTCGTTATGTCCCTTCCATTTCCAGAGAATCCCTCTCCAGCCCCACAGATGTGAAGTGTGGACACAAGTCCTGTTGCACATTGACTGACCCCCACTGACCCCCACTGATCCCCACTGACCCCCATTGATCCCCATTGACCTCCATTGATCCCCATTGACTCCCATTGACCCCCATTGACCCCTCTTGACCCCCGTTGACTCCCATTGACCCTCATTGACCCCCACTGACCCCCATTGACCCCCATTGACCCCCACTGACCCCCATTGACCCCATTGACCCCCATTGACCTCCATTGATCCCCATTGACTCCCATTGACCCCCATTGACCCCCATTGACTCCCATTGACCCCCATTGACCTTCATTGATCCCCATTGACCCCCATTGACCCCCATTGACTCCCATTGACCCGAATTGATCCCCATTGACTCCCATTGACTCCCATTGACCCCCATTGACCCCCATTGACCCCCATTGATTCCCATTGACCCCCATTGACCCCCATTGACCCCCATTGACTCCCATTGACCCCTCTCATGCCCAGAAGGCTTGTCTGTCCGTGCTGCCTGACCTGGGGTCTCTCCACAGGAACAGCCCCTTCCCGCAGCTCCAGCATTGAGAGCACGGGAGTGAGCAGCCCCCCCTTTCTGATCCCGGCAAGCAGAGCAGAGCAAACCTGGGAGGCTTCCAGGCAATTTGGTTGTTTCTTCCATCTGAGATGGGCCTTGTCCCCATTCGCCTTGGCTGGCCTTGCAGGGGAGCTGCTTTCCCCATCTGATGGACAAGTGTCCATCGAATGCTGGGCAGGAGAAACAGGCGTTTGTTACGTCCTTCCATTTCCAGAGAATCCCTCTCCAGCCCCACAGATGTGAAGTGTGGACACAAGTCCTGTTGCACATTGACTGACCCCCACTGACCCCCACTGATCCCCACTGACCCCCATTGATCCCCATTGACCTCCATTGATCCCCATTGACTCCCATTGACCCCCATTGACCCCCATTGACCCCTGTTGACCCCCGTTGACTCCCATTGACCCCCATTGACCCCCACTGACCCCCATTGACCCCCATTGACCCCCACTGACCCCCATTGACCCCATTGCCCCCCATTGACTCCCATTGACCTCCATTGATCCCCATTGACCCCCTTCTGCTCTTAGTCCGGAGCGCCTTCTAACAGGCGCTCTCCTTTGTGTTCCCTCCCAGGCTGTTCACAAGATCATCAATCAAGCTTTGGAGAAGCTGGAGGAAATGCAGGTCCTGATGCCAGATTACACCCTGAAATCAGCAGGTGCAGTGACATTGTACAAACAAACCAGTTCCAAAGCGCCTCCTGTCCAGATTGACAAGATGGGCATTGGAATGTGCCCAGGGGCAGGAGAGAAGGGGTGAGAAGTCACGGGTCACCTCGTGCCCCTAAAGTGCCCCCACTGACAGAGCCTGTAACGGGCCAGACGCCATGGGAAGCACAGAAAGGCTGGTTCACATTCTCGCCTATTTCCACGGCCAAATACGACAGTTTGATGACTTACTACTGTGTGTTCCAGAGGGGTCGTGCCAGCAAGACAGAGGGGAACCCACTGTAGGACATGGATGACAACTGAGAAGCCTTTTCCAAGTCAGCAGGGTAATATTCCTCCTGACACTGCCTGGTGATCGTGCTCATGTTTGAATTTCCAGGGGCAGCCGTCATTCAGTCCAAGACTTCTCCATCACTCCAGGATGCCAAAGCAAAGGTGTTCTTGTACTCCCTGCTGGTGATGGATTACATGAGGTCTCCTGAGCTTATTCTGGAGGTAGGAGCACCAAGAAGCAGTAAAACTAAGGCTGGGAGAATGAACCACACACGCTGCTCCGAGTGTCCTTCCCACCTGTCTTTGCTCCTTGAAGCTTCTTCTCCTGCCCCCTTCCCGCATGGACCTGCTCTCCTCCTGTGTCTCCCTGCTGAGTGTTTCTTGTCCTTTCAGCCGGACAATCATCCTGGCAACTGCTGGCCCTTCCCAGGGAGTCAGGGACACGTGTTCATCAAGCTGTCCGTGCCAGTCGTTCCCAGAGCCGTCACCACGGCCCACGTCTCAGGGACAGCGTTCCATGGAGAAAGCATCTCCGGAGCTCCCAAGGACTTTGCTGTCTATGTAAGTGATTTCGCTAGAGTTGGGGGCAGGGGGTTCCACAGCATTTCTGAGCAGGGAATGAAGATGGGTCAAAGATTCTGGTGGCCTGAAGCTTCCTCCTGTCTCTCAGAAGAAACAGGCTCATTGGAGTTGCTTCCTTCCCATTGTATTCCTCTTTTATTCAATGTACCGCTCAAAAAAAAAAATGTCCGGGGGCAAGATGCTACTCCAGGAGCCACAGGGAAAAGGAGCTGGACAGTGCATGGTCCTAATCTTCTTGTATTCCACTCCCAGTGCATTTGTGATCCCCAGGTCACCTCCCTCTCATTGGGAGCGTATGAAATTCGTAAAATCACTGTCAAAATTTTTTCCAAGTCCCTTCAAAATTTTTAAATTTTCGTCGCAATTCTTCATATTCCCATTGAAACTTTTCAAATTCATCTCAAAATTGTTGAAATCCTGTTGAACCTTTTAAAATTCTCTCTAAAATTTTCCAAATCCACGTCAACATGTTTAAAATTTCGCATCAAAATTGCTAAAATTCCAGTTGAACTTCGTAAATCACTGTTGAAATTTTTTCCAAGTCCCTTCAAAATTTTTCAATTTTCGTCCCAATTCTTCACATTCCCATTGAAACATTTCAATTTTGAAAATTCTAGAGAGAATTTTAAAAGCTTCAACAGAATTTCAACAATTTTGAGAGGGATTTGAAAAGTTTCAATGGGAATGGGAAGAATTGGGACGAAAATTGGAAAATTTTTCAGGGACTTTGAAAAAATTTCAGCTGGAATTTTAGCAATTTTGACATGAAATTGTAAACATGTGGACGTGGATTTTGAAAATTCTAGAGAGAACTTTAAAAGCTTCAACAGGATTTCAACAATTTTGAGAGGGATTTGAAAAGTTTCAATGGGAATGGGAAGAACTGGGACGAAAATTGGAAAATTTTTAAGGGACTTTGAAAAAATGTCAACTGGAGTTTTAGCAATTTTGACGTGAAATTGTAAATATGTGGACGTGGATTTTGAAAATTCTAGAGAGAAGTTTCAAACTTTCAACAGGATTTCAACAATTTTGAGAGGGATTTGAAAAGTTTCAATGGGAATGGGAAGAATTGGGACGAAAATCGGAAAATTTTTAAGGGACTTTGAAAAAATGTCAACTGGAATTTTAGCAATTTTGATGTGAAATTGTAAACATGTGGATGTGGAATTTGAAAATTCTAGAGAGAATTTTAAAAGCTCAACAGGATTTCAACAATTTTGAGAGGGATTTGAAAAGTTTCAATGGGAATGGGAAGAATTGGGACGAAAATTGGAAAGTTTTTCAGGGACTTTGAAAAAATTTCAACTGGAATTTTAGCAATTTTGACGTGAAATTGTAAACATGTGGACGTGGATTTTGAAAATTCTAGAGAGAAGTTTCAAACTTTCAACAGGATTTCAACAATGTTGAGAGGGATTTGAAAAGTTTCAATGGGAATGGGAAGAATTGGGACGAAAATTGGAAAATTTTTCAGGGACTTTGAAAAAATTTCAACTGGAATTTTAGCAATTTTGACGTGAAATTGTAAACATGTGGACATGGATTTTGAAAATTCTAGAGAGAATTTTAAAAGCTTCTACAGGATTTCAACAATTTTGAGAGGGATTTGAAAAGTTTCAATGGGAATGGGAAGAATTGGGACGAAAATTGGAAAATTTTTAAGGGACTTTTAAAAAATTTCAATTGGAATTTTAGCAATTTTGACGTGAAATTGTAAACACGTGGAAGTGGATTTGTAAAATTCTAGAGAGAATTTTAAAGGCTTCAACAGAATTTCAACAATGTTGAGAGGGATTTGAAAAGTTTCAATGGGAATGGGAAGAATTGGGACGAAAATTGGAAAATTTTTAAGGGACTTTGAAAAAATTTCCACTGGAATTTTAGTAATTTTGACGTGAAATTGTAAACATGTTGAGGTGGATTTTGAAAATTCTAGAGAGAATTTTAAAAGCTTCAACAGGATTTCAACAATGTTGAGAGGGATTTGAAAAGTTTCAATGGGAATGGGAAGAATTGGGACGAAAATTGGAAAATTTTTCAGGGACTTTGAAAAAATTTCAACTGGAATTTTAGCAAATTTGACGTGAAATTGTAAACATGTGGACGTGGAATTTGAAAATTCTAGAGAGAATTTTCAAACTTTCAACAGGATTTCAACAATGTTGAGAGGGATTTGAAAAGTTTCAATGGGAATGGGAAGAATTGGGACGAAAATTGGAAAATTTTTAAGGGACTTTGAAAAAATTTCAACTGGAATTTTAGCCATTTTTTGACGTGAAATTGTAAACATGTGGACGTGGATTTTGAAAATTCTAGAGAGAACTTTAAAAGCTTCAACAGAATTTCAACAATTTTGAGAGGGATTTGAAAAGTTTCAATGGGAATGGGAAGAATTGGGACGAAAATTGGAAAATTTTGAAGGGACCTTGAAAAAATTTCAACTGGAATTTTAGCAATTTTGACGTGAAATTGTTAACATGTGGACGTGGATTTGGAAAGTTCTAGAGAGAATTTGAAAAGCTTCAACAAGGTTTCAACGGTTTTGAGAGGGATTTCAAAAGTTTCAATGGGAATGGGAAGAATTGGGACGAAAATTGGAAAATATTTCAGGGATTTTGAAAAAATGTCAACTGGAATTTTAGCAATTTTGACGTGAAATTGTAAACATGTTGAGGTGGATTTTGAAAATTCTAGAGAGAATTTTAAAAGCTTCAACTGATTTCAACAATGTTGAGAGGGATTTGAAAAGTTTCAATGGGAATGGGAAGAATTGGGACGAAAATCGGAAAATTTTTCAGGGACTTTGAAAAAATGTCAACTGGAATTTTAGCAATTTTGACGTGAAATTGTAAACATGTGGACGTGGAATTTGAAAATTCTAGAGAGAAGTTTCAAACTTTCAACAGGGTTTCAACCATTTTGAGAGGGATTTGGAAAAGTTTCAATGGGAATGGGAAGAATTGGGACGAAAATTGGAAAATTTTTCAGGGACTTGGAAAAAATTTCAACTGGAATTTTAGCAATTTTGACGTGAAATTGTAAACATGTTGAGGTGGATTTGGAAAGTTCTAGAGAGAATTTTAAAAGCTTCAACAAGGTTTCAACGGTTTTGAGAGGGATTTGAAAAGTTTCAATGGGAATGGGAAGAATTGGGACGAAAATTGGAAAATATTTCAGGGATTTTGAAAAAATGTCAACTGGAATTTTAGCAAATTTGACGTGAAATTGTAAACATGTTGAGGTGGATTTTGAAAATTCTAGAGAGAATTTTAAAAGCTTCAACAAGGTTTTAACCGTTTTGAGAGGGATTTGAAAAGTTTCAATGGGAATGGGAAGAATTGGGACGAAAATTGGAAAATATTTCAGGGACTTTGAAAAAATTTCAACTGGAATTTTAGCAATTTTGACGTGAAATTGTAAACATGTTGAGGTGGATTTGAAAATTCTAGAGAGAATTTTAAAAGCTTCAACAGCATTTCAACAATGTTGAAAGGGATTTGAAAAGTTTCAATGGGAATGGGAAGAATTGGGACGAAAATTGGAAAGTTTTTCAGGGACTTTGAAAAAATTTCAACTGGAATTTTAGCAAATTTGACGTGAAATTGTAAACATGTTGAGGTGTATTTGAAAATTCTAGAGAGAATTTTAAAAGCTTCAACAGGATTTCAACAATGTTGAGAGGGATTTGAAACGCTTAAATGGGAATGTGAAGAATTGGGACGAAAATTGGAAAATTTTTCAGGGATTTTGAAAAAATGTCAACTGGAATTTTAGCAATTTTGACGTGAAATTGTAAACATGTTGAAGTGGATTTGGAAAATTCTAGAGAGAATTTTAAAAGCTTCAACAGCATTTCAACAATTTTGAGAGGGATTTGAAAAGTTTTAATGGGAATGGGAAGAGTTGGGACGAAAATTGGAAAGATTTTCAGGGACTTTGAAAAAATTTCAACTGGAATTTTAGCAATTTTGACATGAAATTGTAAATATGTGGATGTGGATTTGGAAAATTCTAGAGAGAAGTTTCAAAATTTCAATAGGTTTTCAACAATGTTGAGAGGGATTTGAAAAGTTTCAATGGGAATGGGAAGAATTGGGATGAAAATTGAAAAATTTTTCAGGGACTTTGAAAAAATTTCAACTGGAATTTTAGCAATTTTGACGTGAAATTGTAAAAATGTTGAGGTGGATTTGGAAAATTCTAGAGAGAATTTTAAAAGCTTCAACAAGGTTTCAACGGTTTTGAGAGGGATTTCAAAAGTTTCAATGGGAATGGGAAGAATTGGGACGAAAATTGAAAAGTTTTTTAGGGACTTTGAAAAAATTTCAACTGGAATTTTAGCAATTTTGATGTGAAATTGTAAACATGTGGACGTGGATTTGGAAAATTCTATAGAGAAGTTTCAAACTTTCGACAGGATTTCAACAATTTTGAGAGGGGTTTGAAAAGTTTCAATGGGAATGGGAAGAATTGGGACGAAAATTGGAAAGTTTTTCAGGGATTTTGAAAAAATTTCAACTGGAATTTTAGCAATTTTGACGTGAAATTGTAAACATGTTGAAGTGGATTTTGAAAATTCTAGAGAGAATTTTAAAAGCTTCAACAAGGTTTTACCGTTTTGAGAGGGATTTGAAAAGTTTCAATGGGAATGGGAAGAATTGGGATGAAAATTGGAAATTTTTCAGGGACTTTGAAAAAATGTCAACTGGAATTTTAGCAAATTTGACGTGAAATTGTAAACATGTTGAGGTGGATTTGAAAATTCTAGAGAGAATTTTAAAAGCTTCAACAGCATTTCAACAATGTTGAGAGGGATTTGAAAAGTTTCAATGGGAATGGGAAGAATTGGGACGAAAATTGGAAAATTTTTAAGGGACTTGGAAAAATTTCAACTGGAATTTTAGCAATTTTGACGTGAAATTGTAAACATGTGGACGTGGATTTTGAAAATTCTAGAGAGAACTTTAAAAGCTTCAACAGAATTTCAACAATTTTGAGAAAGATTTGAAAAGTTTCAATGGGAATGGGAAGAATTGGGACGAAAATTGGAAAATTTTTCAGGGACCTTGAAAAAATGTCAACTAGAATTTTAGCAATTTTGACGTGAAATTGTAACCATGTGGACGTGGATTTTGAAAATTCTAGAGAGAAGTTTCAAACTTTCAACAGGATTTCAAAAATGTTGAGAGGGATTTGAAAAGTTTCAATAGGAATGGGAAGAATTGGGACGAAAATTGGAAAATTTTTCAGGGACTTTGAAAAAATGTCAACTGGAATTTTAGCAATTTTGACGTGAAATTGTAAACATGTGGACATGGATTTTGAAAATTCTAGAGAGAACTTTAAAAGCTTCAACAGCATTTCAACAATTTTGAGAGGGATTTGAAAAGTTTCAATGGGAATGGGAAGAATTGGGACGAAAATTGGAAAATTTTGGAGGGACTTTGAAAAAATTTCAACTGGAATTTTAGCAGTTTTGACGTGAAATTGTTAATATGTGGACGTGGATTTTGAAAATCCTAGAGAGAAGTTTCAAACTTTCAACAGGATTTCAACAATGTTGAGAGGGATTTGAAAAGTTTCAATGGGAATGGGAAGAATTGGGACGAAAATTGGAAAGTTTTTCAGGGACTTTGAAAAAATGTCAACTGGAATTTTAGCAATTTTGACGTGAAATTGTAAACATGTGGACATGGATTTGGAAAATTCTAGAGAGAATTTTAAAAGCTTCAACAGGATTTCAACAATGTTGAGAGGGATTTGAAAAGTTTCAATGGGAATGGGAAGAATTGGGACGAAAATTGGAAAATTTTTAAGGGACTTTGAAAAAATTTCAACTGGAATTTTAGCAAATTTGACGTAAAATTGTAAACATGTTAAGGTGGATTTGGAAAATTCTAGAGAGAATTTTAAAAGCTTCAACAAGGTTTCAACGGTTTTGAGAGGGATTTGAAAAGTTTCAATGGGAATGGGAAGAATTGGGACGAAAATTGGAAAATTTTTCAGGGACTTTGAAAAAATTTCAACTGGAATTTTAGCAAATTTGACGTGAAATTGTAAACATGTTGAAGTGGATTTGAAAATTCTAGAGAGAATTTTAAAAGCTTCAACAGGATTTCAACAATGTTGAGAGGGATTTGAAATGTTTCAATGGGAATGGGAAGAATTGGGACGAAAATTGGAAAATTTTTCAGGGACTTTGAAAAAATTTCAACTGGAATTTTAGCAAATTTGACGTGAAATTGTAAACATGTTGAGGTGGATTTTGAAAATTCTAGAGAGAATTTTAAAAGCTTCATCAGGGTTTCAACAATGTTGAGAGGGATTTGAAAAGTTTCAATGGGAATGGGAAGAATTGGGACGAAAATTGGAAAATTTTTCAGGGACGTCGAAAAAATTTCAACTGGAATTTTAGCAATTTTGACGTGAAATTGTAAACATGTGGACGTGGATTTGGAGAATTCTGGAGAGAATTTTAAAAGCTTCAACAGCATTTCAACAATTTCGAGAGGGATTTGAAAAGTTTTAATGGGAATGGGAAGAATTGGGACAAAAATTGGAAAATATTTCAGGGATTATGAAAAAATTTCAACTGGAATTTTAGCAATTTTGACGTGAAATTGTAAACATGTTGAAGTGGATTTGGAAAATTCTAGAGAGAATTTTAAAAGCTTCAACAAGGTTTTACCGTTTTGAGAGGGATTTGAAAAGTTTCGATGGGAATTGGAAGAATTGTGACGAAAATTGGAAAATTTTTCAGGGACTTTGAAAAAATTTCAACTGGAATTTTAGCAATTTTGACGTGAAATTGTAAACATGTTGAGGTGGATTTGGAAAATTCTAGAGAGAATTTTAAAAGCTTCAACAAGGTTTCAACGGTTTTGAGAGGGATTTCAAAAGTTTCAATGGGAATGTGAAGAATTGGGACGAAAAATGGAAAGTTTTTTAGGGACTTTGAAAAAATTTCAACTGGAATTTTAGCAATTTTGACGTGAAATTGTAAACATGTTGAGGTGGATTTTGAAAATTCTAGAGAGAATTTTAAAAGCTTCATCTCGGTTTCAACGGTTTTGAGAGGGATTTGAAAAGTTTCAATGGGAATGGGAAGAATTGGGACGAAAATTGGAAAATTTTGAAGGGATTTTGAAAAAATTTCAACTGGAATTTTAGCAAATTTGATGTGAAATTGTAAACATGTTGAAGTGGATTTTGAAAATTCTAGAGAGAATTTTAAAAGCTTCAACAGAATTTCTACAATTTTGAGAGGGATTTGAAAAGTTTCAATGGGAATGGGAAGAATTGGGATGAAAATTGGAAATTTTTTCAGGGACTTTGAAAAAATGTCAACTGGAATTTTAGCAATTTTGACGTGAAATTGTAAACATGTTGAGGTGGATTTGGAAAATTCTAGAGAGAATTTTAAAAGCTTCAACAGCATTTCAACAATGTTGAGAGGGATTTAAAAAGTTTCAATGGGAATGGGAAGAATTGGGACGAAAATTGGAAAATTTTTCAGGGACTTTGAAAAATTTCAACTGGAATTTTAGCAATTTTGACGTGAAATTGTAAACATGTTGAGGTGGATTTTGAAAATTCTAGAGAGAATTTTAAAAGCTTCATCAGGGTTTCAACAATGTTGAGAGGGATTTGAAAAGTTTCAATGGGAATGGGAAGAATTGGGACGAAAATTGGAAAATTTTTCAGGGACGTCGAAAAAATTTCAACTGGAATTTTAGCAATTTTGACGTGAAATTGTAAACATGTGGACGTGGATTTGGAAAATTCTAGAGAGAATTTTAAAAGCTTCAACAAGGTTTTACCGTTTTGAGAGGGATTTGAAAAGTTTCAATGGGAATGGGAAGAATTGGGACGAAAATTGGAAAATTTTTCAGGGACTTTGAAAAAATTTCAACTGGAATTTTAGCAATTTTGACGTGAAATTGTAAAAATGTTGAAGTGGATTTGGAAAATTCTAGAGAGAATTTTAAAAGCTTCAACAAGGTTTCAACGGTTTTGAGAGGGATTTCAAAAGTTTCAATGGGAATGGGAAGAATTGGGACGAAAATTGGAAAGTTTTTTAGGGACTTTGAAAAAATTTCAACTGGAATTTTAGCAATTTTGATGTGAAATTGTAAACATGTGGACGTGGATTTGGAAAATTCTATAGAGAAGTTTCAAACTTTCGACAGGATTTCAACAATTTTGAGAGGGGTTTGAAAAGTTTCAATGGGAATGGGAAGAATTGGGACGAAAATTGGAAAGTTTTTCAGGGATTTTGAAAAAATTTCAACTGGAATTTTAGCAATTTTGACGTGAAATTGTAAACATGTTGAAGTGGATTTTGAAAATTCTAGAGAGAATTTTAAAAGCTTCAACAAGGTTTTACCGTTTTGAGAGGGATTTGAAAAGTTTCAATGGGAATGGGAAGAATTGGGATGAAAATTGGAAATTTTTCAGGGACTTTGAAAAAATGTCAACTGGAATTTTAGCAAATTTGACGTGAAATTGTAAACATGTTGAGGTGGATTTGAAAATTCTAGAGAGAATTTTAAAAGCTTCAACAGCATTTCAACAATGTTGAGAGGGATTTGAAAAGTTTCAATGGGAATGGGAAGAATTGGGAAGAAAATTGGAAAATTTTTAAGGGACTTTGAAAAAATGTCAACTGGAATTTTAGCAATTTTGACGTGAAATTCTAAACATGTGGACATGGATTTTGAAAATTCTAGAGAGAATTTTAAAAGCTTCAACAGGATTTCAACAATGTTGAGAGGGATTTGAAAAGTTTCAATGGGAATGGGAAGAATTGGGACGAAAATTGGAAAATTTTTCAGGGACTTTGAAAAAATTTCAACTGGAATTTTAGCAATTTTGACATGAAATTGTAAACATGTAGATGTGGATTTGGAAAATTCTAGAGAGAAGTTTCAAACTTTCAACAGGATTTCAACAATGTTGAGAGGGATTTGAAAAGTTTCAATGGGAATGTGAAGAATTGGGATGAAAATTGGAAAATTTTTCAGGGACTCTGAAAAAATGTCAACTGGAATTTTAGCAAATTTGACGTGAAATTGTAAACATGTGGACGTGGATTTTGAAAATTCTAGAGAGAATTTTAAAAGCTTCAACAGGATTTCAACAATGTTGAGAGGGATTTGAAAAGTTTCAATGGGAATGGGAAGAATTGGGACGAAAATTGGAAAATTTTTAAGGGACTTGGAAAAATTTCAACTGGAATTTTAGCAATTTTGACGTGAAATTGTAAACATTTGGACGTGGATTTTGAAAATTCTAGAGAGAACTTTAAAAGCTTCAACAGAATTTCAACAATTTTGAGAAAGATTTGAAAAGTTTCAATGGGAATGGGAAGAATTGGGACGAAAATTGGAAAATTTTTACGGGACCTTGAAAAAATGTCAACTAGAATTTTAGCAATTTTGACGTGAAATTGTAACCATGTGGACGTGGATTTTGAAAATTCTAGAGAGAAGTTTCAAACTTTCAACAGGATTTCAAAAATGTTGAGAGGGATTTGAAAAGTTTCAATGGGAATGGGAAGAATTGGGACGAAAATTGGAAAATTTTGGAGGGACTTTGAAAAAATTTCAACTGGAATTTTAGCAGTTTTGACGTGAAATTGTTAATATGTGGACGTGGATT
Source organism: Streptopelia decaocto (assembly GCF_964273445.1). Taxonomy (NCBI): domain Eukaryota; kingdom Metazoa; phylum Chordata; class Aves; order Columbiformes; family Columbidae; genus Streptopelia; species Streptopelia decaocto. The sequence goes on along the minus strand of NW_028116390.1, from coordinate 30,113 downwards.
TTGAAAATCCTAGAGAGAAGTTTCAAACTTTCAACAGGATTTCAACAATGTTGAGAGGGATTTGAAAAGTTTCAATGGGAATGGGAAGAATTGGGACGAAAATTGGAAAGTTTTTCAGGGACTTTGAAAAAATTTCAACTGGAATTTTAGCAATTTTGACGTGAAATTGTAAACATGTGGACGTGGATTTGGAAAATTCTAGAGAGAAGTTTCAAACTTTCAACAGGATTTCAACAATGTTGAGAGGGATTTGAAAAGTTTCAATGGGAATGGGAAGAATTGGGACGAAAATTGGAAAATTTTTAAGGGACTTTGAAGAAATGTCAACTGGAATTTTAGCAATTTTGACGTGAAATTGTAAACATGTGGACGTGGATTTTCAAAATTCTAGAGAGAATTTTAAAGGCTTCAACAGGATTTCAACAATTTTGAGAGGGATTTGAAAAGTTTCAATGGGAATGGGAAGAATTGGGACGAAAATTGGAAAATTTTTAAGGGACTTTGAAAAAATGTCAACTGGAATTTTAGCAATTTTGACGTGAAATTGTAAACATGTGGACGTGGATTTTGAAAATTCTAGAGAGAAGTTTCAAATATTCAACAGGATTTCAACAATTTTGAGAGGGATTTGAAAAGTTTCAATGGGAATGGGAAGAATTGGGACGAAAATTAGAAAGTTTTTAAGGGACTTTGAAAAAATTTCAACTGGAATTTTAGCAATTTTGACGTGAAATTGTAACCATGTGGACGTGGATTTTGAAAATTCTAGAGAGAAGTTTCAAACTTTCAACAGGATTTCAAAAATGTTGAGAGGGATTTGAAAAGTTTCAATGGGAATGGGAAGAATTGGGACGAAAATTGGAAAATTTTTCAGGGACTTTGAAAAAATTTCAACTGGAATTTTAGCAATTTTGACATGAAATTGTAAACATGTGGATGTGGATTTGGAAAATTCTAGAGAGAAGTTTCAAAATTTCAATAGGTTTTCAACAATGTTGAGAGGGATTTGAAAAGTTTCAATGGGAATGGGAAGAATTGGGATGAAAATTGAAAAATTTTTTCAGGGACTTTGAAAAAATTTCAACTGGAATTTTAGCAATTTTGACGTGAAATTGTAAACACGTGGAAGTGGATTTGGAAAATTCTAGAGTAAATTTTAAAGGCTTCAACAGAATTTCAACAATGTTGAGAGGGATTTGAAAAGTTTCAATGGGAATGGGAAGAATTGGGACGAAAATTGGAAAATTTTTCAGGGACTTTGAAAAAATGTCAACTGGAATTTTAGCAATTTTGACGTGAAATTGTAAACATGTGGACATGGATTTGGAAAATTCTAGAGAGAATTTTAAAAGCTTCAACAAGATTTCAACAATGTTGAGAGGGATTTGAAAAGTTTCAATGGGAATGGGAAGAATTGGGACGAAAACTGGAAAATTTTTCAGGGACTTTGAAAAAATTTCAACTGGAATTTTAGCAATTTTGACGTGAAATTGTAAACATGCTGAGGTGGATTTTGAAAATTCTAGAGAGAAGTTTCAAACTTTCAACAGGATTTCAACAATTTTGAGAGGGATTTGAAAAGTTTCAATGGGAATGGGAAGAATTGGGACGAAAATTGGAAAATTTTTAAGGGACTTTGAAAAAATTTCAACTGGAATTTTAGCAAATTTGACGTAAAATTGTAAACATGTTAAGGTGGATTTGGAAAATTCTAGAGAGAATTTTAAAAGCTTCAACAAGGTTTCAACGGTTTTGAGAGGGATTTGAAAAGTTTCAATGGGAATGGGAAGAATTGGGACGAAAATTGGAAAATTTTTCAGGGACTTTGAAAAAATTTCAACTGGAATTTTAGCAAATTTGACGTGAAATTGTAAACATGTTGAAGTGGATTTGAAAATTCTAGAGAGAATTTTAAAAGCTTCAACAGGATTTCAACAATGTTGAGAGGGATTTGAAATGTTTCAATGGGAATGGGAAGAATTGGGACGAAAATTGGAAAATTTTTCAGGGACTTTGAAAAAATTTCAACTGGAATTTTAGCAAATTTGACGTGAAATTGTAAACATGTTGAGGTGGATTTTGAAAATTCTAGAGAGAATTTTAAAAGCTTCATCAGGGTTTCAACAATGTTGAGAGGGATTTGAAAAGTTTCAATGGGAATGGGAAGAATTGGGACGAAAATTGGAAAATTTTTCAGGGACGTCGAAAAAATTTCAACTGGAATTTTAGCAATTTTGACGTGAAATTGTAAACATGTGGACGTGGATTTGGAGAATTCTGGAGAGAATTTTAAAAGCTTCAACAGCATTTCAACAATTTCGAGAGGGATTTGAAAAGTTTCAATGGGAATGGGAAGAATTGGGACAAAAATTGGAAAATATTTCAGGGATTTTGAAAAAATTTCAACTGGAATTTTAGCAATTTTGACGTGAAATTGTAAACATGTTGAAGTGGATTTGGAAAATTCTAGAGAGAATTTTAAAAGCTTCAACAAGGTTTTACCGTTTTGAGAGGGATTTGAAAAGTTTCAATGGGAATGGGAAGAATTGGGACGAAAATTGGAAAATTTTTCAGGGACTTTGAAAAAATTTCAACTGGAATTTTAGCAATTTTGACGTGAAATTGTAAACATGTTGAGGTGGATTTGGAAAATTCTAGAGAGAATTTTAAAAGCTTCAACAAGGTTTCAACGGTTTTGAGAGGGATTTCAAAAGTTTCAATGGGAATGTGAAGAATTGGGACGAAAATTGGAAAGTTTTTTAGGGACTTTGAAAAAATTTCAACTGGAATTTTAGCAATTTTGACGTGAAATTGTAAACATGTTGAGGTGGATTTTGAAAATTCTAGAGAGAATTTTAAAAGCTTCATCTCGGTTTCAACGGTTTTGAGAGGGATTTGAAAAGTTTCAATGGGAATGGGAAGAATTGGGACGAAAACTGGAAAATTTTTCAGGGACTTTGAAAAAATTTCAACTGGAATTTTAGCAATTTTGACGTGAAATTGTAAACATGTGGACATGGATTTTGAAAATTCTAGAGAGAATTTTAAAAGCTTCAACAGGATTTCAACAATGTTGAGAGGGATTTGAAAAGTTTCAATGGGAATGGGAAGAATTGGGACAAAAATTGGAAAATTTTTAAGGGACTTTTAAAAAATTTCAACTGGAATTTTAGCAATTTTGACGTGAAATTGTAAACACGTGGAAGTGGATTTGGAAAATTCTAGAGAGAAGTTTCAAACTTTCAACAGGATTTCAAAAATGTTGAGAGGGATTTGAAAAGTTTCAATGGGAATGGGAAGAATTGGGACGAAAATTGGAAAATTTTTCAGGGACTTTGAAAAAATTTCAACTGGAATTTTAGCAATTTTGACATGAAATTGTAAACATGTAGATGTGGATTTGGAAAATTCTAGAGAGAAGTTTCAAAATTTCAATAGGTTTTCAACAATGTTGAGAGGGATTTGAAAAGTTTCAATGGGAATGGGAAGAATTGGGACGAAAATTGGAAAATTTTTCAGGGACTTTGAAAAAATTTCAACTGGAATTTTAGCAATTTTGACGTGAAATTGTAAACATGTGGAGGTGGATTTTGAAAATTCTAGAGAGAATTTTAAAAGCTTCATCTCGGTTTCAACGGTTTTGAGAGGGATTTGAAAAGTTTCAATGGGAATGGGAAGAATTGGGACGAAAATTGGAAAATTTTGAAGGGATTTTGAAAAAATTTCAACTGGAATTTTAGCAAATTTGATGTGAAATTGTAAACATGTTGAAGTGGATTTTGAAAATTCTAGAGAGAATTTTAAAAGCTTCAACAAGGTTTTACCGTTTTGAGAGGGATTTGAAAAGTTTCAATGGGAATGGGAAGAATTGGGATGAAAATTGGAAATTTTTTCAGGGACTTTGAAAAAATGTCAACTGGAATTTTAGCAATTTTGACGTGAAATTGTAAACATGTTGAGGTGGATTTGGAAAATTCTAGAGAGAATTTTAAAAGCTTCAACAGCATTTCAACAATGTTGAGAGGGATTTAAAAAGTTTCAATGGGAATGGGAAGAATTGGGACAAAAATTGGAAAATTTTTAAGGGACTTTTAAAAAATTTCAACTGGAATGTTAGCAATTTTGACGTGAAATTGTAAACACGTGGAAGTGGATTTGGAAAATTCTAGAGAGAATTTTAAAGGCTTCAACAGAATTTCAACAATGTTGAGAGGGATTTGAAAAGTTTCAATGGGAATGGGAAGAATTGGGACGAAAATTGGAAAATTTTTCAGGGACTTTGAAAAAATTTCCACTGGAATTTTAGCAAGTTTGACGTGAAATTGTAAACATGTGGACGTGGATTTGGAAAATTCTAGAGAGAAGTTTCAAACTTTCAACAGGATTTCAAAAATGTTGAGAGGGATTTGAAAAGTTTCAATGGGAATGGGAAGAATTGGGACGAAAATTGGAAAATTTTTCAGGGACTTTGAAAAAATTTCAACTGGAATTTTAGCAATTTTGACGTGAAATTGTAAAAATGTTGAGGTGGATTTGGAAAATTCTAGAGAGAATTTTAAAAGCTTCAAGAGAATTTCAACAATTTTGAGAGGGATTTGAAAAGTTTCAATGGGAATGGGAAGAATTGGGACGAAAATTGGAAAGTTTTTTAGGGACTTTGAAAAAATTTCAACTGGAATTTTAGCAATTTTGACGTGAAATTGTAAACATGTTGAGGTGGATTTGGAAAATTCTAGAGAGAATTTTAAAAGATTCATCAGGGTTTCAACCATTTTGAGAGGGATTTGAAAAGTTTCAATGGGAATGGGAAGAATTGGGACGAAAATTGGAAAATTTTGAAGGGATTTTGAAAAAATTTCAACTGGAATTTTAGCAATTTTGACGTGAAATTGTAAACATGTTGAAGTGGATTTTGAAAATTCTAGAGAGAATTTTAAAAGCTTCAACAAGGTTTTACCGTTTTGAGAGGGATTTGATAAGTTTCAATGGGAATGGGAAGTATTGGGATGAAAATTGGAAAATATTTCAGGGACTTTGAAAAAATGTCAACTGGAATTTTAGCAAATTTGACGTGAAATTGTAAACATGTTGAGGTGGATTTGAAAATTCTAGAGAGAATTTTAAAAGCTTCAACAGGATTTCAACAATGTTGAGAGGGATTTGAAAAGTTTCAATGGGAATGGGAAGAATTGGGACGAAAATTGGAAAATTTTTCAGGGACTTTGAAAAAATTTCAACTGGAATTTTAGCAATTTTGACGTGAAATTGTAAACATGTTGAGGTGGATTTGGAAAATTCTAGAGAGAATTTTAAAAGCTTCAACAGGATTTCAACAATGTTGAGAGGGATTTGAAAAGTTTCAATGGGAATGGGAAGAATTGGGACGAAAATTGGAAAATTTTTCAGGGACTTTGAAAAAATGTCAACTGGAATTTTAGCAAATTTGACGTGAAATTGTAAACATGTTGAGGTGGATTTGAAAATTCTAGAGAGAATTTTAAAAGCTTCAACAGCATTTCAACAATGTTGAGAGGGATTTGAAAAGTTTCAATGGGAATGGGAAGAATTGGGACGAAAATTGGAAAATTTTTCAGGGACTTTGAAAAAATTTCAACTGGAATTTTAGCAATTTTGACGTGAAATTGTAAACACGTTGAAGTGGATTTTCAAAATTCTAGAGAGAATTTTAAAAGCTTCAACAAGGTTTTACCATTTTGAGAGGGATTTGAAAAGTTTCAATGGGAATGGGAAGAATTGGGACGAAAATTGGAAAATATTTCAGGGATTTTGAAAAAATTTCAACTGGAATTTTAGCAAATTTGACATGAAATTGTAAACATGTTGAGGTGGATTTGAAAATTCTAGAGAGAATTTTAAAAGCTTCAACAGCATTTCAACAATGTTGAGAGGGATTTGAAAAGTTTCAATGGGAATGGGAAGAATTGGGACGAAAATTGGAAAATTTTTCAGGGACTTTGAAAAAATGTCAACTGGAATTTTAGCAAATTTGACGTGAAATTGTAAACATGTTGAGGTGTATTTGAAAATTCTAGAGAGAATTTTAAAAGCTTCAACGGGATTACAACAATGTTGAGAGGGATTTGAAAAGCTTAAATGGGAATGTGAAGAATTGGGATGAATATTGGAAAATTTTTCAGGGACTTTGAAAAAATTTCAACTGGAATTTTAGCAATTTTGACGTGAAATTGTAAACATGTTGAGGTGGATTTGGAAAATTCTAGAGAGAATTTTAAAAGCTTCAACAGCATTTCAACAATTTTGAGAGGGATTTGAAAAGTTTCAATGGGAATGGGAAGAATTGGGACGAAAATTGGAAAGTTTTTCAGGGACTTTGAAAAAATTTCAACTGGAATTTTAGCAATTTTGACGTGAAATTGTAAACATGTTGAGGTGGATTTTGAAAATTCTAGAGAGAATTTTAAAAGCTTCAACAGCATTTCAACAATGTTGAGAGGGATTTGAAAAGTTTCAATGGGAATGGGAAGAATTGGGACGAAAATTGGAAAATTTTTCAGGGACTTTGAAAAAATTTCAACTGGAATTTTAGCAATTTTGACGTGAAATTGTAAACATGTGGACATGGATTTTGAAAATTCTAGAGAGAATTTTAAAAGCTTCAACAGGATTTCAACAATTTTGAGAGGGATTTGAAAAGTTTCAATGGGAATGGGAAGAATTGGGACAAAAATTGGAAAATTTTTAAGGGACTTTTAAAAAATTTCAACTGGAATGTTAGCAATTTTGACGTGAAATTGTAAACACGTGGAAGTGGATTTGGAAAATTCTAGAGAGAATTTTAAAGGCTTCAACAGAATTTCAACAATGTTGAGAGAGATTTGAAAAGTTTCAATGGGAATGGGAAGAATTGGGACGAAAATTGGAAAATTTTTCAGGGACTTTGAAAAAATTTCCACTGGAATTTTAGCAAGTTTGACGTGAAATTGTAAACATGTGGACGTGGATTTGGAAAATTCTAGAGAGAAGTTTCAAACTTTCAACAGGATTTCAAAAATGTTGAGAGGGATTTGAAAAGTTTCAATGGGAATGGGAAGAATTGGGACGAAAATTGGAAAATTTTTCAGGGACTTTGAAAAAATTTCAACTGGAATTTTAGCAATTTTGACGTGAAATTGTAAAAATGTTGAGGTGGATTTGGAAAATTCTAGAGAGAATTTTAAAAGCTTCAAGAGAATTTCAACAATTTTGAGAGGGATTTGAAAAGTTTCAATGGGAATGGGAAGAATTGGGACGAAAATTGGAAAGTTTTTTAGGGACTTTGAAAAAATTTCAACTGGAATTTTAGCAATTTTGACGTGAAATTGTAAACATGTTGAGGTGGATTTGGAAAATTCTAGAGAGAATTTTAAAAGATTCATCAGGGTTTCAACCATTTTGAGAGGGATTTGAAAAGTTTCAATGGGAATGGGAAGAATTGGGACGAAAATTGGAAAATTTTGAAGGGATTTTGAAAAAATTTCAACTGGAATTTTAGCAATTTTGACGTGAAATTGTAAACATGTTGAAGTGGATTTTGAAAATTCTAGAGAGAATTTTAAAAGCTTCAACAAGGTTTTACCGTTTTGAGAGGGATTTGATAAGTTTCAATGGGAATGGGAAGTATTGGGATGAAAATTGGAAAATATTTCAGGGACTTTGAAAAAATGTCAACTGGAATTTTAGCAAATTTGACGTGAAATTGTAAACATGTTGAGGTGGATTTGAAAATTCTAGAGAGAATTTTAAAAGCTTCAACAGGATTTCAACAATGTTGAGAGGGATTTGAAAAGTTTCAATGGGAATGGGAAGAATTGGGACGAAAATTGGAAAATTTTTCAGGGACTTTGAAAAAATTTCAACTGGAATTTTAGCAATTTTGACGTGAAATTGTAAACATGTTGAGGTGGATTTGGAAAATTCTAGAGAGAATTTTAAAAGCTTCAACAAGGTTTCAACGGTTTTGAGAGGGATTTCAAAAGTTTCAATGGGAATGGGAAGAATTGGGATGAAAATTGGAAAATATTTCAGGGTCTTTGAAAAAATGTCAACTGGAATTTTAGCAATTTTGACGTGAAATTGTAAACACGTTGAAGTGGATTTTCAAAATTCTAGAGAGAATTTTAAAAGCTTCAACAAGGTTTTACCATTTTGAGAGGGATTTGAAAAGTTTCAATGGGAATGGGAAGAATTGGGACGAAAATTGGAAAATATTTCAGGGATTTTGAAAAAATTTCAACTGGAATTTTAGCAAATTTGACATGAAATTGTAAACATGTTGAGGTGGATTTGAAAATTCTAGAGAGAATTTTAAAAGCTTCAACAGCATTTCAACAATGTTGAGAGGGATTTGAAAAGTTTCAATGGGAATGGGAAGAATTGGGACGAAAATTGGAAAATTTTTCAGGGACTTTGAAAAAATGTCAACTGGAATTTTAGCAAATTTGACGTGAAATTGTAAACATGTTGAGGTGTATTTGAAAATTCTAGAGAGAATTTTAAAAGCTTCAACAGGATTTCAACAATGTTGAGAGGGATTTGAAAAGCTTAAATGGGAATGTGAAGAATTGGGATGAATATTGGAAAATTTTTCAGGGACTTTGAAAAAATTTCAACTGGAATTTTAGCAATTTTGACGTGAAATTGTAAACATGTTGAGGTGGATTTGGAAAATTCTAGAGAGAATTTTAAAAGCTTCAACAGCATTTCAACAATTTTGAGAGGGATTTGAAAAGTTTCAATGGGAATGGGAAGAATTGGGACGAAAATTGGAAAGTTTTTCAGGGACTTTGAAAAAATTTCAACTGGAATTTTAGCAATTTTGACGTGAAATTGTAAACATGTTGAGGTGGATTTTGAAAATTCTAGAGAGAATTTTAAAAGCTTCAACAGCATTTCAACAATGTTGAGAGGGATTTGAAAAGTTTCAATGGGAATGGGAAGAATTGGGACAAAATATGGAAAGTTTTTCAGGGACTTTGAAAAAATTTCAACTGGAATTTTAGCAATTTTGACGTGAAATTGTAAACATGTTGAGGTGGATTTGGGAAATTCTAGAGAGAATTTTAAAAGCTTCATCAGGGTTTCAACCATTTTGAGAGGGATTTGAAAAGTTTCAATGGGAATGGGAAGAATTGGGACGAAAATTGGAAAATTTTTCAGGGACTTTGAAAAAATTTCAACTGGAATTTTAGCAATTTTGACATGAAATTGTAAACATGTTGAGGTGGATTTGGAAAATTCTAGAGAGAATTTTAAAAGCTTCAACAAGGTTTCAACGGTTTTGAGAGGGATTTGAAAAGTTTCAATGGGAATGGGAAGAATTGGGATGAAAATTGAAAAATTTTTCAGGGACTTTGAAAAAAGGTGAACTGGAATTTTAGCAATTTTGACGTGAAATTGTAAACATGTTGAGGTGGATTTGGAAAATTCTAGAGAGAATTTTAAAAGCTTCAACAGGATTTCAACAATGTTGAGAGGGATTTGAAAAGTTTCAATGGGAATGGGAAGAATTGGGACGAAAATTGGAAAATTTTTCAGGGACGTTGAAAAAATTTCAACTGGAATTTTAGCAATTTTGACGTGAAATTGTAAACATGTTGAGGTGGATTTGGAAAATTCTAGAGAGAATTTTAAAAGCTTCAACAGGATTTCAACAATGTTGAGAGGGATTTGAAAAGTTTCAATGGGAATGGGAAGAATTGGGACGAAAATTGGAAAGTTTTTCAGGGACTTTGAAAAAATTTCAACTGGAATTTTAGCAATTTTGACGTGAAATTGTAAACATGTTGAAGTGGATTTTCAAAATTCTAGAGAGAATTTTAACAGCTTCAACAAGGTTTCAACCGTTTTGAGAGGGATTTGAAAAGTTTCAATGGGAATGGGAAGAATTGGGACGAAAATTGGAAAATTTTGAAGGGACTTTGAAAAAATTTCAACTGGAATTTTAGCCATTTTGACGTAAAATTGTAAACATGTGGACATGGATTTTGAAAATTCTAGAGAGAATTTTAAAAGCTTCATCAGGGTTTCAACCATTTTGAGAGGGATTTGAAAAGTTTCAATGGGAATGGGAAGAATTGGGACGAAAATTGGAAAATTTTGAAGGGATTTTGAAAAAATTTCAACTGGAATTTTAGCAATTTTGACGTGAAATTGTAAACATGTTGAAGTGGATTTGGAAAATTCTAGAGAGAATTTTAAAAGCTTCAACAAGGTTTTACCATTTTGAGAGGGATTTGAAAAGTTTCAATGGGAATGGGAAGAATTGGGACAAAAATTGGAAAGTTTTTCAGGGACTTGGAAAAAATTTCAACTGGAATTTTAGCAATTTTGACGTGAAATTGTAAACATGTTGAGGTGGATTTGGAAAATTCTAGAGAGAATTTTAAAAGCTTCAACAAGGTTTCAACGGTTTTGAGAGGGATTTGAAAAGTTTCAATGGGAATGGGAAGAATTGGGACGAAAATTGGAAAATATTGCAGGGATTTTGAAAAAATGTCAACTGGAATTTTAGCAATTTTGACGTGAAATTGTAAACATGTTGAAGTGGATTTTCAAAATTCTAGAGAGAATTTTAAACGCTTCAAGAAGGTTTTACCGTTTTGAGAGGGATTTGAAAAGTTTCAATGGGAATGGGAAGAATTGGGACGAAAATTGGAAAATATTTCAGGGATTTTGAAAAAATTTCAACTGGAATTTTAGCAAATTTGACATGAAATTGTAAACATGTTGAGGTGGATTTGAAAATTCTAGAGAGAATTTTAAAAGCTTCAACAGCATTTCAACAATGTTGAGAGGGATTTGAAAAGTTTCAATGGGAATGGGAAGAATTGGGACGAAAATTGTAAAATTTTGAAGGGACTTTGAAAAAATTTCAACTGGAATTTTAGCAATTTTGATGTGAAATTGTAAACATGTTGAGGTGGATTTAGAAAATTCTAGAGAGAATTTTAAAAGCTTCAACAAGGTTTCAACGGTTTTGAGAGGGATTTCAAAAGTTTCAATGGGAATGTGAAGAATTGGGACGAAAATTGGAAAGTTTTTCAGGGACTTTGAAAAAATTTCAACTGGAATTTTAGCAATTTTGACATGAAATTGTAAACATGTTGAGGTGGATTTGGAAAATTCTAGAGAGAATTTTAAAAGCTTCAACAGCATTTCAACAATGTTGAGAGGGATTTGAAAAGTTTCAATGGGAATGGGAAGAATTGGGACGAAAATTGGAAAATTTTTCAGGGACTTTGAAAAAATTTCAACTGGAATTTTAGCAATTTTGACGTGAAATTGTAAACATGTTGAGGTGGATTTGGAAAATTCTAGAGAGAATTTTAAAAGCTTCAACAAGGTTTCAACGGTTTTGAGAGGGATTTGAAAAGTTTCAATGGGAATGGGAAGAATTGGGACGAAAATTGGAAAATTTTGCAGGGACTTTGAAAAAATTTCAACTGGAATTTTAGCAATTTTGACGTGAAATTGTAAACATGTTGAGGTGGATTTGGAAAATTCTAGAGAGAATTTTAAAAGCTTCAACAGCATTTCAACAATGTTGAGAGGGATTTGAAAAGTTTCAATGGGAATGGGAAGAATTGGGACAAAAATTGGAAAGTTTTTCAGGGACTTTGAAAAAATTTCAACTGGAATTTTAGCAATTTTGATGTGAAATTGTAAACATGTTGAAGTGGATTTGAAAATTCTAGAGAGAATTTTAAAAGCTTCAACAGGATTTCAACAATGTTGAGAGGGATTTGAAAAGTTTCAATGGGAATGTGAAGAATTGGGACGAAAATTGGAAAATTTTTCAGGGACTTTGAAAAAATTTCAACTGGAATTTTAGCAATTTTGACGTGAAATTGTAAACATGTTGAGGTGGATTTGGAAAATTCTAGAGAGAAGTTTCAAACTTTCAACAGGATTTCAACAATGTTGAGAGGGATTTGAAAAGTTTAAATGGGAATGTGAAGAATTGGGAAGAAAATTGGAAAATTTTTAAGGGACTTTGAAAAAATTTCAACTGGAATTTTAGCAATATTGACGTGAAATTGTAAACATGTGGACATGGATTTGGAAAATTCTAGAGAGAATTTTAAAAGCTTCAACAGCATTTCAACAATTTTGAGAGGGATTTGAAAAGTTTCAATGGGAATGGGAAGAATTGGGACAAAAATTGGAAAGTTTTTCAGGGACCTTGAAAAAATTTCCACTGGAATTTTAGCAATTTTGACGTGAAATTGTAAACATGTTGAAGTGGATTTGGAAAATTCTAGAGGGAATTTTAAAAGCTTCAACAAGGTTTCAACGGTTTTGAGAGGGATTTGAAAAGTTTCAATGGGAATGGGAAGAATTGGGACGAAAATTGGAAAATTTTTCAGGGACTTTGAAAAAATTTCAACTGGAATTTTAGCAATTTTGACGTGAAATTGTAAACATGTTGAGGTGGATTTGAAAATTCTAGAGAGAATTTTAAAAGCTTCAACAGGATTTCAACAATGTTGAGAGGGATTTGAAAAGCTTCAATGGGAATGTGAAGAATTGGGACGAAAATTGGAAAATTTTTCAGGGACTTTGAAAAAATTTCCACTGGAATTTTAGCAATTTTGACGTGAAATTGTAAACATGTTGAGGTGGATTTGGAAAATTCTAGAGAGAATTTTAAAAGCTTCAACAGCATTTCAACAATGTTGAGAGGGATTTGAAAAGTTTCAATGGGAATGGGAAGAATTGGGACAAAAATTGGAAAATTTTCAGGGACTTTGAAAAAATTTCAACTGGAATTTTAGCAATTTTGACGTGAAATTGTAAACATGTTGAGGTGGATTTTGAAAATTCTAGAGAGAATTTTAAAAGCTTCAACAGCATTTCAACAATGTTGAGAGGGATTTGAAAAGTTTCAATGGGAATGGGAAGAATTGGGACGAAAATTGGAAAATTTTTCAGGGACTTTGAAAAAATTTCAACTGGAATTTTAGCAATTTTGACGTGAAATTGTAAACATGTTGAAGTGGATTTGGAAAATTCTAGAGAGAATTTTAAAAGCTTCAACAAGTTTTCAACGGTTTTGAGAGGGATTTCAAAAGTTTCAATGGGAATGTGAAGAATTGGGACGAAAATTGGAAAATTTTGAAGGGACTTGGAAAAAATTTCAACTGGAATTTTAGCAAATTTGACGTGAAATTGTAAACATGTTGAGGTGGATTTGGAAAATTCTAGAGAGAATTTTAAAAGCTTCAACAGAATTTCAACAATTTCGAGAGGGATTTGAAAAGTTTCAATGGGAATGGGAAGAATTGGGACGAAAATTGGAAAATTTTTCAGGGACTTTGAAAAAATGTCAACTGGAATTTTAGCAATTTTGACGTGAAATTGTAAACATGTTGAGGTGGATTTGGAAAATTCTAGAGAGAATTTTAAAAGCTTCAACAAGGTTTCAACGGTTTTGAGAGGGATTTGAAAAGTTTCAATGGGAATGGGAAGAATTGGGACGGAAATTGGAAAATTTTTAAGGGACTTTGAAAAAATTTCAACTGGAATTTTAGCAAATTTGACGTGAAATTGTAAACATGTTGAGGTGGATTTGGAAAATTCTAGAGAGAACTTTAAAAGCTTCAACAAGGTTTCAACGGTTTTGAGAGGGATTTGAAAAGTTTCAATGGGAATGGGAAGAATTGGGACGAAAATTGGAAAATTTTTCAGGGACTTGGAAAAAATTTCAACTGGAATTTTAGCAATTATGACGTGAAATTGTAAACATGTTGAGGTGGATTTGAAAATTCTAGAGAGAATTTTAAAAGCTTCAACAGCATTTCAACAATTTTGAAAGGGATTTGAAAAGTTTCAATGGGAATGGGAAGAATTGGGACGAAAATTGGAAAATTTTTCAGGGACTTTGAAAAAATTTCAACTGGAATTTTAGCAATTTTGACGTGAAATTGTAAACATGTTGAGGTGGATTTGGAAAATTCTAGAGAGAATTTTAAAAGCTTCAACAGCATTTCAACAATTTCGAGAGGGATTTGAAAAGTTTCAATGGGAATGGGAAGAATTGGGACGAAAATTGGAAAATTTTTCAGGGACTTTGAAAAAATTTCAACTGGAATTTTAGCAATTTTGACGTGAAATTGTAAACATGTTGAGGTGGATTTGGAAAATTCTAGAGAGAATTTTAAAAGCTTCAACAGGATTTCAACAATGTTGAGAGGGATTTGAAAAGTTTCAATGGGAATGGGAAGAATTGGGACGAAAATTGGAAAATTTTTCAGGGACTTTGAAAAAATTTCAACTGGAATTTTAGCAATTTTGACGTGAAATTGTAAACATGTTGAGGTGGATTTGGAAAATTCTAGAGAGAATTTTAAAAGCTTCAACAAGGTTTTACCGTTTTGAGAGGGATTTGAAAAGTTTCAATGGGAATGGGAAGAATTGGGACGAAAATTGGAAAATTTTTCAGGGACTTTGAAAAAATTTCAACTGGAATTTTAGCCATTTTTTGACGTGAAATTGTAAACATGTGGACATGGATTTTGAAAATTCTAGAGAGAATTTTAAAAGCTTCAAGAGAATTTCAACAATTTTGAGAGGGATTTGAAAAGTTTCAATGGGAATGGGAAGAATTGGGACAAAAATTGGAAAATTTTGAAGGGACTTTGAAAAAATTTCAACTGGAATTTTAGCCATTTTTTGACGTGAAATTGTAAACATGTGGACATGGATTTTGAAAATTCTAGAGAGAATTTTAAAAGCTTCAAGAGAATTTCAACAATTTTGAGAGGGATTTGAAAAGTTTCAATGGGAATGGGAAGAATTGGGACGAAAATTGGAAAATTTTTCAGGGACGTTGAAAAAATTTCAACTGGAATTTTAGCAATTTTGACGTGAAATTGTAAACATGTTGAGGTGGATTTGGAAAATTCTAGAGAGAATTTTAAAAGCTTCAACAGCATTTCAACAATGTTGAGAGGGATTTGAAAAGTTTCAATGGGAATGGGAAGAATTGGGACGAAAATTGGAAAATTTTGAAGGGACTTTGAAAAAATTTCCACTGGAATTTTAGCAATTTTGACGTGAAATTGTAAACATGTTGAGGTGGATTTGGAAAATTCTAGACAGAATTTTAAAAGCTTCAACAAGGTTTCAACGGTTGTGAGAGGGATTTGAAAAGTTTCAATGGGAATGGGAAGAACTGGGACGGAAATTGGAAAGTTTTTCAGGGACTTTGAAAAAATTTCCACTGGAATTTTAGCAATTTTGACGTGAAATTGTAAACATGTTGAGGTGGATTTTGAAAATTCTAGAGAGAATTTTAAAAGCTTCAAGAGAATTTCAACAATGTTGAGAGGGATTTGAAAAGTTTCAATGGGAATGGGAAGAATTGGGACAAAAATTGGAAAATTTTCAGGGACTTTGAAAAAATTTCCACTGGAATTTTAGCAATTTTGACGTGAAATTGTAAACATGTTGAAGTGGATTTGGAAAATTCTAGAGAGAATTTTAAAAGCTTCAACAAGTTTTCAACGGTTTTGAGAGGGATTTCAAAAGTTTCAATGGGAATGTGAAGAATTGGGACGAAAATTGGAAAATTTTGAAGGGACTTGGAAAAAATTTCATCTGGAATTTTAGCAAATTTGACGTGAAATTGTAAACATGTTGAGGTGGATTTGGAAAATTCTAGAGAGAATTTTAAAAGCTTCAACAGGATTTCAACAATTTCGAGAGGGATTTGAAAAGTTTCAATGGGAATGGGAAGAATTGGGACGAAAATTGGAAAATTTTTCAGGGACTTTGAAAAAATTTCAACTGGAATTTTAGCAATTTTGACGTGAAATTGTAAACATGTTGAGGTGGATTTGGAAAATTCTAGAGAGAATTTTAAAAGCTTCAACAAGGTTTCAACGGTTTTGAGAGGGATTTGAAAAGTTTCAATGGGAATGGGAAGAATTGGGACGGAAATTGGAAAGTTTTTCAGGGACTTTGAAAAAATTTCAACTGGAATTTTAGCAAATTTGACGTGAAATTGTAAACATGTTGAGGTGGATTTGGAAAATTCTAGAGAGAACTTTAAAAGCTTCAACAAGGTTTCAACGGTTTTGAGAGGGATTTGAAAAGTTTCAATGGGAATGGGAAGAATTGGGACGAAAATTGGAAAATTTTTCAGGGACTTGGAAAAAATTTCAACTGGAATTTTAGCAATTATGACGTGAAATTGTAAACATGTTGAGGTGGATTTTAAAATTCTAGAGAGAATTTTAAAAGCTTCAACAGGATTTCAACAATGTTGAGAGGGATTTGAAAATTTTCAATGGGAATGGGAAGAATTGGGACGAAAATTGGAAAATTTTTCAGGGACGTTGAAAAAATTTCAACTGGAATTTTAGCAATTTTGACGTGAAATTGTAAACATGTTGAGGTGGATTTGGAAAATTCTAGAGAGAATTTTAAAAGCTTCAACAGCATTTCAACAATGTTGAGAGGGATTTGAAAAGTTTCAATGGGAATGGGAAGAATTGGGACGAAAATTGGAAAATTTTTCAGGGACTTTGAAAAAATTTCAACTGGAATTTTAGCAAATTTGACGTGAAATTGTAAACATGTTGAGGTGGATTTGGAAAATTCTAGAGAGAATTTTAAAAGCTTCAACAAGGTTTCAACGGTTGTGAGAGGGATTTGAAAAGTTTCAATGGGAATGGGAAGAATTGGGACGGAAATTGGAAAGTTTTTCAGGGACTTTGAAAAAATTTCAACTGGAATTTTAGCAATTTTGACGTGAAATTGTAAACATGTTGAGGTGGATTTGAAAATTCTAGAGAGAATTTTAAAAGCTTCAACAGCATTTCAACAATTTTGAAAGGGATTTGAAAAGTTTCAATGGGAATGGGAAGAATTGGGACGAAAATTGGAAAATTTTTCAGGGACTTTGAAAAAATTTCAACTGGAATTTTAGCAATTTTGACGTGAAATTGTAAACATGTTGAGGTGGATTTGGAAAATTCTAGAGAGAATTTTAAAAGCTTCAACAAGGTTTCAACAATGTTGAGAGGGATTTGAAAAGTTTCAATGGGAATGGGAAGAATTGGGACGAAAATTGGAAAATTTTTCAGGGACTTTGAAAAAATTTCCACTGGAATTTTAGCAATTTTGACGTGAAATTGTAAACATGTTGAAGTGGATTTGGAAAATTCTAGAGAGAATTTTAAAAGCTTCAACAGGATTTCAACAATGTTGAGAGGGATTTGAAAAGTTTCAATGGGAATGGGAAGAATTGGGACGAAAATTGGAAAATTTTTCAGGGACTTTGAAAAAATTTCAACTGGGATTTTAGCCATTTTTTGATGTGAAATTGTAAACATGTGGACATGGATTTTGAAAATTCTAGTGAGAATTTTAAAAGCTTCAAGAGAATTTCAACAATTTTGAGAGGGATTTGAAAAGTTTCAATGGGAATGGGAAGAATTGGGACGGAAATTGGAAAGTTTTTCAGGGACTTTGAAAAAATTTCAACTGGAATTTTAGCAATTTTGACGTGAAATTGTAAACATGTTGAGGTGGATTTGAAAATTCTAGAGAGAATTTTAAAAGCTTCAACAGGATTTCAACAATTTTGAAAGGGATTTGAAAAGTTTCAATGGGAATGGGAAGAATTGGGACGAAAATTGGAAATTTTTTCAGGGACTTTGAAAAAATTTCAACTGGAATTTTAGCAATTTTGACGTGAAATTGTAAACATGTTGAGGTGGATTTGGAAAATTCTAGAGAGAATTTTAAAAGCTTCAACAGGATTTCAACAGTGTTGAGAGGGATTTGAAAAGTTTCAATGGGAATGGGAAGAATTGGGACGAAAATTGGAAAATTTTTCAGGGACTTTGAAAAAATTTCAACTGGAATTTTAGCAATTTTGACGTGAAATTGTAAACATGTTGAAGTGGATTTGGAAAATTCTAGAGAGAATTTTAAAAGCTTCAACAGGATTTCAACAATGTTGAGAGGGATTTGAAAAGTTTCAATGGGAATGGGAAGAATTGGGACGAAAATTGGAAAATTTTTCAGGGACTTTGAAAAAATTTCAACTGGAATTTTAGCAATTTTGACGTGAAATTGTAAACATGTTGAGGTGGATTTGGAAAATTCTAGAGAGAATTTTAAAAGCTTCAACAGCATTTCAACTATGTTGAGAGGGATTTGAAAAGTTTCAATGGGAATGGGAAGAATTGGGACAAAAATTGGAAAATTTTGAAGGGACTTTGAAAAAATTTCAACTGGAATTTTAGCCATTTTTTGACGTGAAATTGTAAACATGTGGACATGGATTTTGAAAATTCTAGAGAGAATTTTAAAAGCTTCAAGAGAATTTCAACAATGTTGAGAGGGATTTGAAAAGTTTCAATGGGAATGGGAAGAATTGGGACAAAAATTGGAAAATTTTGAAGGGACTTTGAAAAAATTTCAACTGGAATTTTAGCCATTTTTTGACGTGAAATTGTAAACATGTGGACATGGATTTTGAAAATTCTAGAGAGAATTTTAAAAGCTTCAAGAGAATTTCAACAATTTTGAGAGGGATTTGAAAAGTTTCAATGGGAATGGGAAGAATTGGGACGAAAATTGGAAAGTTTTTCAGGGACTTTGAAAAAATTTCAACTGGAATTTTAGCAATTTTGACGTGAAATTGTAAACATGTGGACGTGGATTTTGAAAATTCTAGAGAGAATTTTAAAAGCTTCAAGAAGGTTTCAACCGTTTTGAGAGGGATTTGAAAAGTTTCAATGGGAATGGGAAGAATTGGGACGAAAATTGGAAATTTTTTCAGGTACTTTAAAAAAATTTCCACTGGAATTTTAGTAAATTTGACGTGAAATTGTAAACATGTTGAGGTGGATTTGGAAAATTCTAGAGAGAATTTTAAAAGCTTCATCAGGGTTTCAACGGTTTTGAGAGGGATTTGAAAAGTTTCAATGGGAATGGGAAGAATTGGGACGAAAATTGGAAAATTTTTCAGGGACTTTGAAAAAATTTCAACTGGAATTTTAGCAATTTTGACATGAAATTGTAAACATGTTGAGGTGGATTTGGAAAATTCTAGAGAGAATTTTAAAAGCTTCAACAGGATTTCAACAATGTTGAGAGGGATTTGAAAAGTTTCAATGGGAATGGGAAGAATTGGGACGAAAATTGGAAAATTTTTCAGGGACTTTGAAAAAATTTCAACTGGAATTTTAGCAATTTTGACGTGAAATTGTAAACATGTTGAGGTGGATTTGGAAAATTCTAGAGAGAATTTTAAAAGCTTCAACAAGGTTTCAACGGTTTTGAGAGGGATTTGAAAAGTTTCAATGGGAATGGGAAGAATTGGGACGAAAATTGGAAATTTTTTCAGGGACTTTGAAAAAATTTCAACTGGAATTTTAGCAAATTTGATGTGAAATTGTAAACATGTTGAAGTGGATTTGAAAATTCTAGAGAGAATTTTAAAAGCTTCAACAGGATTTCAACAATGTTGAGAGGGATTTGAAAAGTTTCAATGGGAATGGGAAGAATTGGGACGAAAATTGGAAAATTTTTCAGGGACTTTGAAAAAATTTCAACTGGAATTTTAGCAATTTTGACGTGAAATTGTAAACATGTTGAGGTGGATTTGGAAAATTCTAGAGAGAATTTTAAAAGCTTCAACAGGCTTTCAACGGTTTTGAGAGGGATTTCAAAAGTTTCAATGGGAATGTGAAGAATTGGGACAAAAATTGGAAAATTTTTCAGGGACGTTGAAAAAATTTCAACTGGAATTTTAGCAAATTTGATGTGAAATTGTAAACATGTTGAGGTGGATTTGGAAAATTCTAGAGAGAATTTTAAAAGCTTCAACAAGGTTTCAACCGTTTTGAGAGGGATTTGAAAAGTTTCAATGGGAATGGGAAGAATTGGGACGAAAATTGGAAAGTTTTTCAGGGACTTTGAAAAAATTTCAACTGGAATTTTAGCAATTTTGACGTGAAATTGTAAACATGTTGAGGTGGATTTGAAAATTCTAGAGAGAATTTTAAAAGCTTCAACAGGATTTCAACAATGTTGAGAGGGATTTGAAAAGTTTCAATGGGAATGGGAAGAATTGGGACGAAAATTGGAAAATTTTTCAGGGACTTTGAAAAAATTTCAACTGGAATTTTAGCAATTTTGACGTGAAATTGTAAACATGTTGAGGTGGATTTGGAAAATTCTAGAGAGAATTTTAAAAGCTTCAACAAGGTTTCAACGGTTGTGAGAGGGATTTGAAAAGTTTCAATGGGAATGGGAAGAATTGGGACGGAAATTGGAAAGTTTTTCAGGGACTTTGAAAAAATTTCAACTGGAATTTTAGCAATTTTGACGTGAAATTGTAAACAGGTTGAGGTGGATTTGAAAATTCTAGAGAGAATTTTAAAAGCTTCAACAGCATTTCAACAATTTTGAAAGGGATTTGAAAAGTTTCAATGGGAATGGGAAGAATTGGGACGAAAATTGGAAAATTTTTCAGGGACTTTGAAAAAATTTCAACTGGAATTTTAGCAATTTTGACGTGAAATTGTAAACATGTTGAGGTGGATTTGGAAAATTCTAGAGAGAATTTTAAAAGCTTCAACAAGGTTTCAACAATGTTGAGAGGGATTTGAAAAGTTTCAATGGGAATGGGAAGAATTGGGACGAAAATTGGAAAATTTTTCAGGGACTTTGAAAAAATTTCCACTGGAATTTTAGCAATTTTGACGTGAAATTGTAAACATGTTGAAGTGGATTTGGAAAATTCTAGAGAGAATTTTAAAAGCTTCAACAGGATTTCAACAATGTTGAGAGGGATTTGAAAAGTTTCAATGGGAATGGGAAGAATTGGGACGAAAATTGGAAAATTTTTCAGGGACTTTGAAAAAATTTCAACTGGGATTTTAGCCATTTTTTGATGTGAAATTGTAAACATGTGGACATGGATTTTGAAAATTCTAGTGAGAATTTTAAAAGCTTCAAGAGAATTTCAACAATTTTGAGAGGGATTTGAAAAGTTTCAATGGGAATGGGAAGAATTGGGACGGAAATTGGAAAGTTTTTCAGGGACTTTGAAAAAATTTCAACTGGAATTTTAGCAATTTTGACGTGAAATTGTAAACATGTTGAGGTGGATTTGAAAATTCTAGAGAGAATTTTAAAAGCTTCAACAGGATTTCAACAATTTTGCAAGGGATTTGAAAAGTTTCAATGGGAATGGGAAGAATTGGGACGAATATTGGAAATTTTTTCAGGGACTTTGAAAAAATTTCAACTGGAATTTTAGCAATTTTGACGTGAAATTGTAAACATGTTGAGGTGGATTTGGAAAATTCTAGAGAGAATTTTAAAAGCTTCAACAGGATTTCAACAGTGTTGAGAGGGATTTGAAAAGTTTCAATGGGAATGGGAAGAATTGGGACGAAAATTGGAAAATTTTTCAGGGACTTTGAAAAAATTTCAACTGGAATTTTAGCAATTTTGACGTGAAATTGTAAACATGTTGAAGTGGATTTGGAAAATTCTAGAGAGAATTTTAAAAGCTTCAACAGGATTTCAACAATGTTGAGAGGGATTTGAAAAGTTTCAATGGGAATGGGAAGAATTGGGACGAAAATTGGAAAATTTTTCAGGGACTTTGAAAAAATTTCAACTGGAATTTTAGCAATTTTGACGTGAAATTGTAAACATGTTGAGGTGGATTTGGAAAATTCTAGAGAGAATTTTAAAAGCTTCAACAGCATTTCAACTATGTTGAGAGGGATTTGAAAAGTTTCAATGGGAATGGGAAGAATTGGGACAAAAATTGGAAAATTTTGAAGGGACTTTGAAAAAATTTCAACTGGAATTTTAGCCATTTTTTGACGTGAAATTGTAAACATGTGGACATGGATTTTGAAAATTCTAGAGAGAATTTTAAAAGCTTCAAGAGAATTTCAACAATGTTGAGAGGGATTTGAAAAGTTTCAATGGGAATGGGAAGAATTGGGACAAAAATTGGAAAATTTTGAAGGGACTTTGAAAAAATTTCAACTGGAATTTTAGCCATTTTTTGACGTGAAATTGTAAACATGTGGACATGGATTTTGAAAATTCTAGAGAGAATTTTAAAAGCTTCAAGAGAATTTCAACAATTTTGAGAGGGATTTGAAAAGTTTCAATGGGAATGGGAAGAATTGGGACGAAAATTGGAATATTTTGAAGGGACTTGGAAAAAATTTCAACTGGAATTTTAGCAATTTTGACGTGAAATTGTAAACATGTTGAGGTGGATTTTGAAAATTCTAGAGAGAATTTTAAAAGCTTCAAGAGGATTTCAACAATTTTGAGAGGGATTTGAAAAGTTTCAATGGGAATGGGAAGAATTGGGACGAAAATTGGAAAGTTTTTCAGGGACTTTGAAAAAATTTCAACTGGAATTTTAGCAATTTTGACGTGAAATTGTAAACATGTGGACGTGGATTTTGAAAATTCTAGAGAGAATTTTAAAAGCTTCAAGAAGGTTTCAACCGTTTTGAGAGGGATTTGAAAAGTTTCAATGGGAATGGGAAGAATTGGGACGAAAATTGGAAATTTTTTCAGGTACTTTAAAAAAATTTCCACTGGAATTTTAGTAAATTTGACGTGAAATTGTAAACATGTTGAGGTGGATTTGGAAAATTCTAGAGAGAATTTTAAAAGCTTCAACAAGGTTTCAACGGTTTTGAGAGGGATTTCAAAAGTTTCAATGGGAATGTGAAGAATTGGGACAAAAATTGGAAAATTTTTCAGGGACGTTGAAAAAATTTCAACTGGAATTTTAGCAAATTTGATGTGAAATTGTAAACATGTTGAGGTGGATTTGGAAAATTCTAGAGAGAATTTTAAAAGCTTCAACAAGGTTTCAACCGTTTTGAGAGGGATTTGAAAAGTTTCAATGGGAATGGGAAGAATTGGGACGAAAATTGGAAAGTTTTTCAGGGACTTTGAAAAAATTTCAACTGGAATTTTAGCAATTTTAACGTGAAATTGTAAACATGTTGAGGTGGATTTGAAAATTCTAGAGAGAATTTTAAAAGCTTCAACAGGATTTCAACAATGTTGAGAGGGATTTGAAAAGTTTCAATGGGAATGGGAAGAATTGGGACGAAAATTGGAAAATTTTTCAGGGACTTTGAAAAAATTTCAACTGGAATTTTAGCAATTTTGACGTGAAATTGTAAACATGTTGAGGTGGATTTGGAAAATTCTAGAGAGAATTTTAAAAGCTTCAACAGGATTTCAACAATGTTGAGAGGGATTTGAAAAGTTTCAATGGGAATGTGAAGAATTGGGACGAAAATTGGAAAATTTTTAAGGGACTTTGAAAAAATTTCAACTGGAATTTTAGCAATTTTGACGTGAAATTGTAAACATGTTGAGGTGGATTTGGAAAATTCTAGAGAGAATTTTAAAAGCTTCAACAAGGTTTCAACCGTTTTGAGAGGGATTTGAAAAGTTTCAATGGGAATGGGAAGAATTGGGACGAAAATTGGAAAGTTTTTCAGGGACTTTGAAAAAATTTCCACTGGAATTTTAGCCATTTTTTGACGTGAAATTGTAAACATGTGGACGTGGATTTTGAAAATTCTAGAGAGAATTTTAAAAGCTTCAAGAAGGTTTCAACGGTTTTGAGAGGGATTGCAAAAGTTTCAATGGGAATGGGAAGAATTGGGACGAAAATTGGAAAATTTTTCAGGGACTTTGAAAAAATTTCAACTGGAATTTTAGCAATTTTGACATGAAATTGTAAACATGTTGAGGTGGATTTGGAAAATTCTAGAGAGAATTTTAAAAGCTTCAAGAGGATTTCAACAATTTTGAGAGGGATTTGAAAAGTTTCAATGGGAATGGGAAGAATTGGGACGAAAATTGGAAAGTTTTTCAGGGACTTTGAAAAAATTTCAACTGGAATTTTAGCAATTTTGACGTGAAATTGTAAACATGTGGACGTGGATTTTGAAAATTCTAGAGAGAATTTTAAAAGCTTCAAGAAGGTTTCAACCGTTTTGAGAGGGATTTGAAAAGTTTCAATGGGAATGGGAAGAATTGGGACGAAAATTGGAAATTTTTTCAGGTACTTTAAAAAAATTTCCACTGGAATTTTAGTAAATTTAACGTGAAATTGTAAACATGTTGAGGTGGATTTGGAAAATTCTAGAGAGAATTTTAAAAGCTTCATCAGGGTTTCAACGGTTTTGAGAGGGATTTGAAAAGTTTCAATGGGAATGGGAAGAATTGGGACGAAAATTGGAAAATTTTTCAGGGACTTTGAAAAAATTTCAACTGGAATTTTAGCAATTTTGACATGAAATTGTAAACATGTTGAGGTGGATTTGGAAAATTCTAGAGAGAATTTTAAAAGCTTCAACAGGATTTCAACAATGTTGAGAGGGATTTGAAAAGTTTCAATGGGAATGGGAAGAATTGGGACGAAAATTGGAAAATTTTTCAGGGACTTTGAAAAAATTTCAACTGGAATTTTAGCAATTTTGACGTGAAATTGTAAACATGTGGACGTGGATTTGGAAAATTCTAGAGAGAAGTTTCAAACTTTCAACAGGATTTCAACAATGTTGAGAGGGATTTTAAAAGTTTCAATGGCAATGGGAAGAATTGGGACGAAAATTGGAAAATTTTGAAGGGACTTTGAAAAAATGTCAACTGGAATTTTAGCAATTTTGACGTGAAATTGTAAACATGTGGACATGGATTTTGAAAATCCTAGAGAGAAGTTTCAAACTTTCAACAGGATTTCAACAATGTTGAGAGGGATTTGAAAAGTTTCAATGGGAATGGGAAGAATTGGGATGAAAATTGGAATATTTTAAGGGACTCTGAAAAAATGTCAACTGGAATTTTAGCAATTTTGACGTGAAATTGTACACATGTGGACGTGGATTTTGAAAATCCTAGAGAGAAGTTTCAAACTATCAACAGGATTTCAACAATGTTGAGAGGGATTTGAAAAGTTTCAATGGGAATGGGAAGAATTGGGATGAAAATTGGAGAATTTTTCAGGGACTCTGAAAAAATGTCAACTGGAATTTTAGCAATTTTGACGTGAAATTGTAAACATGTGGACGTGGATTTTGAATATTCTAGAGAGAATTTTAAAAGCTTCAACAGGATTTCAGCAATGTTGAGAGGGATTTGAAAAGTTTCAATGGGAATGGGAAGAATTGGGACGAAAATTGGAAAATTTTTAAGGGACTTGGAAAAATTTCAACTGGAATTTTAGCAATTTTGACGTGAAATTTTAAACATGTGGACGTGGATTTTGAAAATTCTAGAGAGAACTTTAAAAGCTTCAACAGAATTTCAACAATTTTGAGAAAGATTTGAAAAGTTTCAATGGGAATGGGAAGAATTAGGACGAAAATTGGAAAATTTTTACGGGACTCTGAAAAAATGTCAACTGGAATTTTAGCAATTTTGACGTGAAATTGTAAACATGTGGACATGGATTTTGAAAATTCTAGAGAGAACTTTAAAAGCTTCAACAGCATTTCAACAATTTTGAGAGGGATTTGAAAAGTTTCAATGGGAATGGGAAGAATTGGGACGAAAATTGGAAAATTTTTAAGGGACTTTGAAAAAATGTCAACTGGAATTTTAGCAATTTTGACGTGAAATTGTAAGCATGTGGACGTGGAATTTGAAAATTCTAGAGAGAAGTTTCAAACTTTCAACAGCATTTCAACAATGTTGAGAGGGATTTGAAAAGTTTCAATAGGAATTTGGAAGAATTGGGACGAAAATTGGAAAATTTTTAAGGGACTCTGAAAAAATGTCAACTGGAATTTTAGCAATTTTGATGTGAAATTGTAAATATGTGGACGTGGATTTTGATAATTCTAGAGAGAACTTTAAAAGCTTCAACAGGATTTCAACAATGTTGAGAGGGATTTGAAAAGTTTCAATGGGAATGGGAAGAATTGGGACGAAAATTGGAAAATTTTTACGGGACTTTGAAAAAATTTCAACTGGAATTTTAGCAATTTTGATGTGAAATTGTAAACATGTGGAGGTGGAATTTGAAAATTCTAGAGAGAATTTTAAAAGCTTCAACAGGATTTCAACAATTTTGAGAGGGATTTGAAAAGTTTCAATGGGAATGGGAAGAATTGGGACGAAAATTGGAAAATTTTTCAGGGACTTTGAAAAAATTTCAACTGGAATTTTCGCAATTTTGACGTGAAATTGTAAACATGTGGACGTGGATTTTGAAAATTCTAGAGAGAAGTTTCAAACTTTCAACAGGATTTCAACAATTTTGAGAGGGATTTGAAAAGTTTCAATGGGAATGGGAAGAATTGGGACGAAAATTGGAAAATTTTGAAGGGACTTTGAAAAAATTTCAACTGGAATTTTAGCAATTTTGACGTGAAATTGTAAACATGTGGACGTGGATTTTGAAAATGCTAGAGAGAAGTTTCAAACTATCAACAGGACTTCAAAAATGTTGAGAGGGATTTGAAAAGTTTCAATAGGAATGGGAAGAATTGGGACGAAAATTGGAAAATTTTTAAGGGACTTTGAAAAAATTTCAACTGGAATTTTAGCAATTTTGACGTGAAATTGTTAATATGTGGACGTGGATTTTGAAAATTCTAGAGAGAAGTTTCAAACTTTCAACAGGATTTCAACAATTTTGAGAGGGATTTGAAAAGTTTCAATGGGAATGGGAAGAATTGGGACGAAAATTGGAAAATTTTTCAGGGACTTTGAAAAAATTTCAATTGGAATTTTAGCAATTTTGACGTGAAATTGTAAACACGTGGAAGTGGATTTGTAAAATTCTAGAGAGAATTTTAAAGGCTTCAACAGAATTTCAACAATGTTGAGAGGGATTTGAAAAGTTTCAATGGGAATGGGAAGAATTGGGACGAAAATTGGAAAATTTTTAAGGGACTTTGAAAAAATTTCCAAAGGAATTTTAGTAATTTTGACGTGAAATTGTAAACATGTGGACGTGGAATTTGAAAATTCTAGAGAGAATTTTAAAAGCTTCAACAGGATTTCAACAATGTTGAGAGGGATTTGAAAAGTTTCAATGGGAATGGGAAGAATTGGGACGAAAATTGGAAAATTTTTCAGGGACTTTGAAAAAATTTCAACCGGAATTTTAGCAATTTTGACGTCAAATTGTAAACATGTGGACATGGATTTGGAAAATTCTAGAGAGACGTTTCAAACTTTCAATAGGATTTCAACAATGTTGAGAGGGATTTGAAAAGTTTCAATGGGAATGGGAAGAATTGGGACGAAAATTGGAAAATTTTTACGGGACTTTGAAAAAATGTCAACTGGAATTTTAGCAATTTTGACGTGAAATTGTAAACATGTGGATGTGGATTTTGAAAATTCTAGAGAGAAGTTTCAAACTTTCAACAGGATTTCAACAATTTTGAGAGGGATTTGAAAAGTTTCAATGGGAATGGGAAGAATTGGGACGAAAATTGGAAAATTTTTAAGGGACTTTGAAAAAATGTCAACTGGAATTTTAGCAATTTTGACGTGAAATTGTAAACATGTGGACATGGATTTTGAAAATCCTAGAGAGAAGTTTAAAAGCTTCAACAGAATTTCAACAATTTTGAGAGGGATTTGAAAAGTTTCAATGGGAACGGGAAGAATTGGGACGAAAACTGGAAAATTTTTAAGGGACTTTGAAAAAATGTCAACTGGAATTTTAGCAATTTTGACGTGAAATTGTAAACATGTGGACGTGGATTTTGAAAATTCTAGAGAGAAGTTTCAAATATTCAACAGGATTTCAACAATGTTGAGAGGGATTTGAAAAGTTTCAATGGGAATGGGAAGAATTGGGACGAAAATTAGAAAATTTTTAAGGGACTTTGAAAAAATGTCAACTGGAATTTTAGCAAATTTGACGTGAAATTGTAAACATGTGGACGTGGATTTTGAAAATTCTAGGGAGAATTTTCAAACTTTCAACAGGATTTCAACAATTTTGAGAGGGATTTGAAAAGTTTCAATGGGAATGGGAAGAATTGGGACGAAAATTGGAAAATTTTTCAGGGACTTTGAAAAAATTTCAACTGGAATTTTAGCCATTTTGACGTGAAATTGTAAACATGTGGACGTGGATTTTGAAAATTCTAGAGAGAACTTTAAAAGCTTCAACAGAATTTCAACAATTTTGAGAGGGATTTGAAAAGTTTCAATGGGAATGGGAAGAATTGGGACGAAAATTGGAAAATTTTGAAGGGACCTTGAAAAAATTTCAACTGGAATTTTAGCAATTTTGACGAGAAATTGTAAACATGTGGACGTGGATTTGGAAAATTCTAGAGAGAAGTTTCAAAATTTCAGTAGGTATTCAACAATGTTGAGAGGGATTTGAAAAGTTTCAATGGGAATGGGAAGAATTGGGACGAAAATTGGAAAATTTTTCAGGGACTTTGAAAAAATGTCAACTGGAATTTTAGCAATTTTGACGTGAAATTGTAAACATGTGGACATGGATTTTGAAAATTCTAGAGAGAAGTTTCAAACTTTCAACAGGATTTCAACAATTTTGAGAGGGATTTGAAAAGTTTCAATGGGAATGGGAAGAATTGGGACGAAAATTGGAAAATTTTTCAGGGACTTTGAAAAAATTTCAACTGGAATTTTAGCAATTTTGACGTGAAATTGTAAACATGTTGAGGTGGATTTGGAAAATTCTAGAGAGAATTTTAAAAGCTTCAACAGCATTTCAACAATTTTGAGAAAGATTTGAAAAGTTTTAATGGGAATGGGAAGAATTGGGACGAAAATTGGAAAGTTTTTCAGGGACTTTGAAAAAATTTCAACTGGAATTTTAGCAATTTTGACGTGAAATTATAAACATGTGGAGGTGGATTTGGAAAATTCTAGAGAGAATTTTAAAAGCTTCAACAGGATTTCAACAATGTTGAGAGGGATTTGAAAAGTTTCAATGGGAATGGGAAGAATTGGGACGAAAATTGGAAAATTTTTCAGGGACTTTGAAAAAATGTCAACTGGAATTTTAGCAAATTTGACGTGAAATTGTAAACATGTTGAGGTGGATTTGAAAATTCTAGAGAGAATTTTAAAAGCTTCAACAGCATTTCAACAATGTTGAGAGGGATTTGAAAAGTTTCAATGGGAATGGGAAGAATTGGGACGAAAATTGGAAAATTTTTCAGGGACTTTGAAAAAATGTCAACTGGAATTTTAGCAAATTTGACGTGAAATTGTAAACATGTTGAGGTGGATTTGAAAATTCTAGAGAGAATTTTAAAAGCTTCAACAGCATTTCAACAATGTTGAGAGGGATTTGAAAAGTTTCAATGGGAATGGGAAGAATTGGGACGAAAATTGGAAAATTTTTAAGGGACTTTGAAAAAATGTCAACTGGAATTTTAGCAATTTTGACGTGAAATTTTAAACATGTGGACGTGGATTTTGAAAATTCTAGAGAGAATTTTAAAAGCTTCATCAGGGTTTCAACAATTTTGAGAGGGATTTGAAAAGTTTCAATGGGAATGGGAAGAATTGGGACAAAAATTGGAAAGTTTTTCAGGGACTTTGAAAAAATTTCAACTGGAATTTTAGCAATTTTGACATGAAATTGTAAACATGTGGATGTGGATTTGGAAAATTCTAGAGAGAAGTTTCAAAATTTCAATAGGTTTTCAACAATGTTGAGAGGGATTTGAAAAGTTTCAATGGGAATGGGAAGAATTGGGATGAAAATTGAAAAATTTTTTCAGGGACTTTGAAAAAATGTCAACTGGAATTTTAGCAATTTTGACGTCAAATTGTAAACATGTGGACATGGATTTTTAAATTTCTAGAGAGAATTTTAAAAGCTTCAACAGAATTTCAACAATGTTGAGAGGGATTTGAAAAGTTTCAATGGGAATGGGAAGAATTGGGACGAAAATCGGAAAATTTTTAAGGGACTTTGAAAAAATGTCAACTGGAATTTTAGCAATTTTGATGTGAAATTGTAAACATGTGGACGTGGAATTTGAAAATTCTAGAGAGAAGTTTCAAACTTTCAACAGGGTTTCAACCATTTTGAGAGGGATTTGAAAAGTTTCAAT
>NW_028116391.1:0-44674 GCF_964273445.1 Streptopelia decaocto | reverse complement strand
AAACATGTGGACATGGATTTTGAAAATTCTAGAGAGAATTTTAAAAGCTTCAACAGAATTTCAACAATTTTGAGAGGGATTTGAAAAGTTTCAATGGGAATGGGAAGAATTGGGACAAAAATTGGAAAATTTTTAAGGGACTTTGAAAAAATTTCAACTGGAATTTTAGCCATTTTTTGACGTGAAATTGTAAACATGTGGACATGGATTTTGAAAATTCTAGAGAGAATTTTAAAAGCTTCAACAGAATTTCAACAATTTTGAGAGGGATTTGAAAAGTTTCAATGGGAATGGGAAGAATTGGGACAAAAATTGGAAAATTTTTAAGGGACTTTGAAAAAATTTCAACTGGAATTTTAGCCATTTTTTGACGTGAAATTGTAAACATGTGGACATGGATTTTGAAAATTCTAGAGAGAATTTTAAAAGCTTCAACAGAATTTCAACAATTTTGAGAGGGATTTGAAAAGTTTCAATGGGAATGGGAAGAATTGGGACAAAAATGGAAAATTTTTAAGGGACTTTGAAAAAATTTCAACTGGAATTTTAGCCATTTTTTGATGTGAAATTGTAAACATGTGGACATGGATTTTGAAAATTCTAGAGAGAATTTTAAAAGCTTCAACAGAATTTCAACACTTTTGAGAGGGATTTGAAAAGTTTCAATGGGAATGGGAAGAATTGGGACAAAAATTGGAAAATTTTTAAGGGACTTTGAAAAAATTTCAACTGGAATTTTAGCAATTTTTTTTATGTGAAATTATAAACATGTGGACATGGATTTTGAAAATTCTAGAGAGAATTTTAAAAGCTTCAACAGAATTTCAACAATTTTGAGAGGGATTTGAAAAGTTTCAATGGGAATGGGAAGAATTGGGACAAAAAATGGAAAATTTTTAAGGGACTTTGAAAAAATTTCAACTGGAATTTTAGCCATTTTTTGACGTGAAATTGTAAACATGTGGACATGGATTTTGAAAATTCTAGAGAGAATTTTAAAAGCTTCAACAGAATTTCAACACTTTTGAGAGGGATTTGAAAAGTTTCAATGGGAATGGGAAGAATTGGGACAAAAATTGGAAAATTTTTAAGGGACTTTGAAAAAATTTCAACCGGAATTTTAGCCATTTTTTGATGTGAAATTGTAAACATGTGGCCATGGATTTTGAAAATTCTAGAGAGAATTTTAAAAGCTTCAACAGAATTTCAACAATTTTGAGAGGGATTTGAAAAGTTTCAATGGGAATGGGAAGAATTGGGACAAAAATTGGAAATTTTTAAGGGACTTTGAAAAAATTTCAACTGGAATTTTAGCCATTTTTTGACGTGAAATTGTAAACATGTGGACATGGATTTTGAAAATTCTAGAGAGAATTTTAAAAGCTTCAACAGAATTTCAACAATTTTGAGAGGGATTTGAAAAGTTTCAATGGGAATGGGAAGAATTGGGACAAAAATTGGAAAATTTTTAAGGGACTTTGAAAAAATTTCAACTGGAATTTTAGCCATTTTTTGACGTGAAATTGTAAACATGTGGACATGGATTTTGAAAATTCTAGAGAGAATTTTAAAAGCTTCAACAGAATTTCAACAATTTTGAGAGGGATTTGAAAAGTTTCAATGGGAATGGGAAGAATTGGGACAAAAATTGGAAAATTTTTAAGGGACTTTGAAAAAATTTCAACTGGAATTTTAGCCATTTTTTGACGTGAAATTGTAAACATGTGGACATGGATTTTGAAAATTCTAGAGAGAATTTTAAAAGCTTCAACAGAATTTCAACAATTTTGAGAGGGATTTGAAAAGTTTCAATGGGAATGGGAAGAATTGGGACAAAAATTGGAAAATTTTTAAGGGACTTTGAAAAAATTTCAACTGGAATTTTAGCCATTTTTTGACGTGAAATTGTAAACATGTGGACATGGATTTTGAAAATTCTAGAGAGAATTTTAAAAGCTTCAACAGAATTTCAACAATTTTGAGAGGGATTTGAAAAGTTTCAATGGGAATGGGAAGAATTGGGACAAAAATTGGAAAATTTTTAAGGGACTTTGAAAAAATTTCAACTGGAATTTTAGCCATTTTTTGACGTGAAATTGTAAACATGTGGACATGGATTTTGAAAATTCTAGAGAGAATTTTAAAAGCTTCAACAGAATTTCAACAATTTTGAGAGGGATTTGAAAAGTTTCAATGGGAATGGGAAGAATTGGGACAAAAATTGGAAAATTTTTAAGGGACTTTGAAAAAATTTCAACTGGAATTTTAGCCATTTTTTGACGTGAAATTGTAAACATGTGGACATGGATTTTGAAAATTCTAGAGAGAATTTTAAAAGCTTCAAAAGAATTTCAACAATTTTGAGAGGGATTGGAAAAGTTTCAATGGGAATGGGAAGAATTGGGACAAAAATTGGAAAATTTTTAAGGGACTTTGAAAAAATTTCAACTGGAATTTTAGCCATTTTTTGACATGAAATTGTAAATATGTGGACATGGATTTTGAAAATTCTAGAGAGAATTTTAAAAGCTTCAAGAGAATTTCAACAATTTTGAGAGGGATTTGAAAAGTTTCAATGGGAATGGGAAGAATTGGGACAAAAAATGGAAAATTTTTAAGGGACTTTGAAAAAATTTCAACTGGAATTTTAGCCATTTTTTGATGTGAAATTGTAAACATGTGGACATGGATTTTGAAAATTCTAGAGAGAATTTTAAAAGCTTCAACAGAATTTCAACACTTTTGAGAGGGATTTGAAAAGTTTCAATGGGAATGGGAAGAATTGGGACAAAAATTGGAAAATTTTTAAGGGACTTTGAAAAAATTTCAACTGGAATTTTAGCAATTTTTTTTATGTGAAATTATAAACATGTGGACATGGATTTTGAAAATTCTAGAGAGAATTTTAAAAGCTTCAACAGAATTTCAACAATTTTGAGAGGGATTTGAAAAGTTTCAATGGGAATGGGAAGAATTGGGACAAAAATTGGAAAATTTTTAAGGGACTTTGAAAAAATTTCAACTGGAATTTTAGCCATTTTTTGACGTGAAATTGTAAACATGTGGACATGGATTTTGAAAATTCTAGAGAGAATTTTAAAAGCTTCAACAGAATTTCAACAATTTTGAGAGGGATTTGAAAAGTTTCAATGGGAATGGGAAGAATTGGGACAAAAATTGGAAAATTTTTAAGGGACTTTGAAAAAATTTCAACTGGAATTTTAGCCATTTTTTGACGTGAAATTGTAAACATGTGGACATGGATTTTGAAAATTCTAGAGAGAATTTTAAAAGCTTCAACAGAATTTCAACAATTTTGAGAGGGATTTGAAAAGTTTCAATGGGAATGGGAAGAATTGGGACAAAAAATGGAAAATTTTTAAGGGACTTTGAAAAAATTTCAACTGGAATTTTAGCCATTTTTTGATGTGAAATTGTAAACATGTGGACATGGATTTTGAAAATTCTAGAGAGAATTTTAAAAGCTTCAACAGAATTTCAACACTTTTGAGAGGGATTTGAAAAGTTTCAATGGGAATGGGAAGAATTGGGACAAAAATTGGAAAATTTTTAAGGGACTTTGAAAAAATTTCAACTGGAATTTTAGCAATTTTTTTTATGTGAAATTATAAACATGTGGACATGGATTTTGAAAATTCTAGAGAGAATTTTAAAAGCTTCAACAGAATTTCAACAATTTTGAGAGGGATTTGAAAAGTTTCAATGGGAATGGGAAGAATTGGGACAAAAAATGGAAAATTTTTAAGGGACTTTGAAAAAATTTCAACTGGAATTTTAGCCATTTTTTGACGTGAAATTGTAAACATGTGGACATGGATTTTGAAAATTCTAGAGAGAATTTTAAAAGCTTCAACAGAATTTCAACACTTTTGAGAGGGATTTGAAAAGTTTCAATGGGAATGGGAAGAATTGGGACAAAAATTGGAAAATTTTTAAGGGACTTTGAAAAAATTTCAACCGGAATTTTAGCCATTTTTTGATGTGAAATTGTAAACATGTGGCCATGGATTTTGAAAATTCTAGAGAGAATTTTAAAAGCTTCAACAGAATTTCAACAATTTTGAGAGGGATTTGAAAAGTTTCAATGGGAATGGGAAGAATTGGGACAAAAATTGGAAAATTTTTAAGGGACTTTGAAAAAATTTCAACTGGAATTTTAGCCATTTTTTGACGTGAAATTGTAAACATGTGGACATGGATTTTGAAAATTCTAGAGAGAATTTTAAAAGCTTCAACAGAATTTCAACAATTTTGAGAGGGATTTGAAAAGTTTCAATGGGAATGGGAAGAATTGGGACAAAAATTGGAAAATTTTTAAGGGACTTTGAAAAATTTCAACTGGAATTTTAGCCATTTTTTGACGTGAAATTGTAAACATGTGGACATGGATTTTGAAAATTCTAGAGAGAATTTTAAAAGCTTCAACAGAATTTCAACAATTTTGAGAGGGATTTGAAAAGTTTCAATGGGAATGGGAAGAATTGGGACAAAAATTGGAAAATTTTTAAGGGACTTTGAAAAAATTTCAACTGGAATTTTAGCCATTTTTTGACGTGAAATTGTAAACATGTGGACATGGATTTTGAAAATTCTAGAGAGAATTTTAAAAGCTTCAACAGAATTTCAACAATTTTGAGAGGGATTTGAA
Organism: Streptopelia decaocto; assembly: GCF_964273445.1. Classification (NCBI taxonomy): domain Eukaryota; kingdom Metazoa; phylum Chordata; class Aves; order Columbiformes; family Columbidae; genus Streptopelia; species Streptopelia decaocto. Next base: position 40,005 of record NW_028116391.1, on the reverse strand, counting down.
AAGTTTCAATGGGAATGGGAAGAATTGGGACAAAAATTGGAAAATTTTTAAGGGACTTTGAAAAAATTTCAACTGGAATTTTAGCCATTTTTGACGTGAAATTGTAAACATGTGGACATGGATTTTGAAAATTCTAGAGAGAATTTTAAAAGCTTCAACAGAATTTCAACAATTTTGAGAGGGATTTGAAAAGTTTCAATGGGAATGGGAAGAATTGGGACAAAAATTGGAAAATTTTTAAGGGACTTTGAAAAAATTTCAACTGGAATTTTAGCCATTTTTGACGTGAAATTGTAAACATGTGGACATGGATTTTGAAAATTCTAGAGAGAATTTTAAAAGCTTCAACAGAATTTCAACAATTTTGAGAGGGATTGGAAAAGTTTCAATGGGATGGGAAGAATTGGGACAAAAATTGGAAAATTTTTAAGGGACTTTGAAAAAATTTCAACTGGAATTTTAGCCATTTTTTGACGTGAAATTGTAAACATGTGGACATGGATTTTGAAAATTCTAGAGAGAATTTTAAAAGCTTCAAAAGAATTTCAACAATTTTGAGAGGGATTGGAAAAGTTTCAATGGGAATGGGAAGAATTGGGACAAAAATTGGAAAATTTTTAAGGGACTTTGAAAAAATTTCAACTGGAATTTTAGCCATTTTTTGACGTGAAATTGTAAATATGTGGACATGGATTTTGAAAATTCTAGAGAGAATTTTAAAAGCTTCAAGAGAATTTCAACAATTTTGAGAGGGATTTGAAAAGTTTCAATGGGAATGGGAAGAATTGGGACAAAAAATGGAAAATTTTTAAGGGACTTTGAAAAAATTTCAACTGGAATTTTAGCCATTTTTGATGTGAAATTGTAAACATGTGGACATGGATTTTGAAAATTCTAGAGAGAATTTTAAAAGCTTCAACAGAATTTCAACACTTTTGAGAGGGATTTGAAAAGTTTCAATGGGAATGGGAAGAATTGGGACAAAATTGGAAAATTTTTAAGGGACTTTGAAAAAATTTCAACTGGAATTTTAGCAATTTTTTTTATGTGAAATTATAAACATGTGGACATGGATTTTGAAAATTCTAGAGAGAATTTTAAAAAGCTTCAACAGAATTTCAACAATTTTGAGAGGGATTTGAAAAGTTTCAATGGGAATGGGAAGAATTGGGACAAAAATTGGAAAATTTTTAAGGGACTTTGAAAAATTTCAACTGGAATTTTAGCCATTTTTTTACGTGAAATTGTAAACATGTGGACATGGATTTTGAAAATTCTAGAGAGAATTTTAAAAGCTTCAACAGAATTTCAACAATTTTGAGAGGGATTTGAAAAGTTTCAATGGGAATGGGAAGAATTGGGACAAAAATTGGAAAATTTTTAAGGGACTTTGAAAAAATTTCAACCGGAATTTTAGCCATTTTTTGACATGAAATTGTAAATATGTGGACATGGATTTTGAAAATTCTAGAGAGAATTTTAAAAGCTTCAAGAGAATTTCAACAATTTTGAGAGGGATTTGAAAAGTTTCAATGGGAATGGGAAGAATTGGGACAAAAATTGGAAAATTTTTAAGGGACTTTGAAAAAATTTCAACTGGAATTTTAGCCATTTTTTGACGTGAAATTGTAAACATGTGGACATGGATTTTGAAAATTCTAGAGAGAATTTTAAAAGCTTCAACAGAATTTCAAGAATTTTGAGAGGGATTTGAAAAGTTTCAATGGGAATGGGAAGAATTGGGACAAAAATTGGAAAATTTTTAAGGGACTTTGAAAAAATTTCAACTGGAATTTTAGCCATTTTTTGACGTGAAATTGTAAACATGTGGACATGGATTTTGAAAATTCTAGAGAGAATTTTAAAAGCTTCAAGAGAATTTCCAACAATTTTGAGAGGGATTTGAAAAGTTTCAATGGGAATGGGAAGAATTGGGACAAAAATTGGAAAATTTTTAAGGGACTTTGAAAAAATTTCAACTGGAATTTTAGCCATTTTTTGACGTGAAATTGTAAACATGTGGACATGGATTTTGAAAATTCTAGAGAGAATTTTAAAAGCTTCAACAGAATTTCAACAATTTTGAGAGGGATTTGAAAAGTTTCAATGGGAATGGGAAGAATTGGGACAAAAATTGGAAAATTTTTAAGGGACTTTGAAAAAATTTCAACCGGAATTTTAGCAATTTTTTGATGTGAAATTGTAAACATGTGGACATGGATTTTGAAAATTCTAGAGAGAATTTTAAAAGCTTCAACAGAATTTCAACAATTTTGAGAGGGATTTGAAAAGTTTCAATGGGAATGGGAAGAATTGGGACAAAAATTGGAAAATTTTTAAGGGACTTTGAAAAAATTTCAACTGGAATTTTAGCCATTTTTTTACGTGAAATTGTAAACATGTGGACATGGATTTTGAAAATTCTAGAGAGAATTTTAAAAGCTTCAACAGAATTTCAACAATTTTGAGAGGGATTTGAAAAGTTTCAATGGGAATGGGAAGAATTGGGACAAAAATTGGAAAATTTTTAAGGGACTTTGAAAAAATTTCAACTGGAATTTTAGCCATTTTTTTGACGTGAAATTGTAAACATGTGGACATGGATTTTGAAAATTCTAGAGAGAATTTTAAAAGCTTCAACAGAATTTCAACAATTTTGAGAGGGATTTGAAAAGTTTCAATGGGAATGGGAAGAATTGGGACAAAAATTGGAAAATTTTTAAGGGACTTTGAAAAAATTTCAACTGGAATTTTAGCCATTTTTTGACGTGAAATTGTAAACATGTGGACATGGATTTTGAAAATTCTAGAGAGAATTTAAAAGCTTCAACAGAATTTCAACAATTTTGAGAGGGATTTGAAAAGTTTCAATGGGAATGGGAAGAATTGGGACAAAAATTGGAAAATTTTTAAGGGACTTTGAAAAAAATTTCAACCGGAATTTTAGCCATTTTTTGACATGAAATTGTAAATATGTGGACATGGATTTTGAAAATTCTAGAGAGAATTTTAAAAGCTTCAAGAGAATTTCAACAATTTTGAGAGGGATTTGAAAAGTTTCAATGGGAATGGGAAGAATTGGGACAAAAAATGGAAAATTTTTAAGGGACTTTGAAAAATTTCAACTGGAATTTTAGCCATTTTTTGATGTGAAATTGTAAACATGTGGACATGGATTTTGAAAATTCTAGAGAGAATTTTAAAAGCTTCAACAGAATTTCAACACTTTTGAGAGGGATTTGAAAAGTTTCAATGGGAATGGGAAGAATTGGGACAAAAATTGGAAAATTTTTAAGGGACTTTGAAAAAATTTCAACTGGAATTTTAGCCATTTTTTGACGTGAAATTGTAAACATGTGGACATGGATTTTGAAAATTCTAGAGAGAATTTTAAAAGCTTCAACAGAATTTCAAGAATTTTGAGAGGGATTTGAAAAGTTTCAATGGGAATGGGAAGAATTGGGACAAAAATTGGAAAATTTTTAAGGGACTTTGAAAAAATTTCAACTGGAATTTTAGCCATTTTTTGACGTGAAATTGTAAACATGTGGACATGGATTTTGAAAATTCTAGAGAGAATTTTAAAAGCTTCAAGAGAATTTCAACAATTTTGAGAGGGATTTGAAAAGTTTCAATGGGAATGGGAAGAATTGGGACAAAAATTGGAAAATTTTTAAGGGACTTTGAAAAAATTTCAACTGGAATTTTAGCCATTTTTTGACGTGAAATTGTAAACATGTGGACATGGATTTTGAAAATTCTAGAGAGAATTTTAAAAGCTTCAACAGAATTTCAAGAATTTTGAGAGGGATTTGAAAAGTTTCAATGGGAATGGGAAGAATTGGGACAAAAATTGGAAAATTTTTAAGGGACTTTGAAAAAATTTCAACTGGAATTTTAGCCATTTTTTGACGTGAAATTGTAAACATGTGGACATGGATTTTGAAAATTCTAGAGAGAATTTTAAAAGCTTCAAGAGAATTTCAACAATTTTGAGAGGGATTTGAAAAGTTTCAATGGGAATGGGAAGAATTGGGACAAAAATTGGAAAATTTTTAAGGGACTTTGAAAAAATTTCAACTGGAATTTTAGCCATTTTTTGACGTGAAATTGTAAACATGTGGACATGGATTTTGAAAATTCTAGAGAGAATTTTAAAAGCTTCAACAGAATTTCAACAATTTTGAGAGGGATTTTGAAAAGTTTCAATGGGAATGGGAAGAATTGGGACAAAAATTGGAAAATTTTTAAGGGACTTTGAAAAAATTTCAACTGGAATTTTAGCCATTTTTTGACGTGAAATTGTAAACATGTGGACATGGATTTTGAAAATTCTAGAGAGAATTTTAAAAGCTTCAACAGAATTTCAACACTTTTGAGAGGGATTTGAAAAGTTTCAATGGGAATGGGAAGAATTGGGACAAAAATTGGAAAATTTTTAAGGGACTTTGAAAAAATTTCAACTGGAATTTTAGCCATTTTTTGACGTGAAATTGTAAACATGTGGACATGGATTTTGAAAATTCTAGAGAGAATTTTAAAAGCTTCAACAGAATTTCAACAATTTTGAGAGGGATTTGAAAAGTTTCAATGGGAATGGGAAGAATTGGGACAAAAATTGGAAAATTTTTAAGGGACTTTGAAAAAATTTCAACTGGAATTTTAGCCATTTTTTGACGTGAAATTGTAAACATGTGGACATGGATTTTGAAAATTCTAGAGAGAATTTTAAAAGCTTCAACAGAATTTCAACAATTTTGAGAGGGATTTGAAAAGTTTCAATGGGAATGGGAAGAATTGGGACAAAAATTGGAAAATTTTTAAGGGACTTTGAAAAAATTTCAACTGGAATTTTAGCAATTTTTTGATGTGAAATTGTAAACATGTGGCCATGGATTTTGAAAATTCTAGAGAGAATTTTAAAAGCTTCAAAAGAATTTCAACACTTTTGAGAGGGATTTGAAAAGTTTCAATGGGAATGGGAAGAATTGGGACAAAAATTGGAAAATTTTTAAGGGACTTTGAAAAAATTTCAACTGGAATTTTAGCCATTTTTTGACGTGACTTGTAAACATGTGGACATGGATTTTGAAAATTCTAGAGAGAATTTTAAAAGCTTCAACAGAATTTCAACAATTTTGAGAGGGATTTGAAAAGTTTCAATGGGAATGGGAAGAATTGGGACAAAAATGGGAAAATTATTAAGGGACTTTGAAAAAATTTCAACTGGAATTTTAGCCATTTTTTGACGTGAAATTGTAAACATGTGGACATGGATTTTGAAAATTCTAGAGAGAATTTTAAAAGCTTCAACAGAATTTCAACACTTTTGAGAGGGATTTGAAAAGTTTCAATGGGAATGGGAAGAATTGGGACAAAAATTGGAAAATTTTTCAGGGACTTTGAAAAAATTTCAACTGGAATTTTAGCCATTTTTGACGTGAACTTGTAAACATGTGGACATGGATTTTGAAAATTCTAGAGAGAATTTTAAAAGCTTCAACAGAATTTCAACACTTTTGAGAGGGATTTGAAAAGTTTCAATGGGGAATGGGAAGAATTGGGACAAAAATTGGAAAATTTTTAAGGGACTTTGAAAAAATTTCAACTGGAATTTTAGCCATTTTTTGACGTGAAATTGTAAACATGTGGCCATGGATTTTGAAAATTCTAGAGAGAATTTTAAAAGCTTCAACAGAATTTCAACAATTTGGAGAGGGATTTGAAAAGTTTCAATGGGAATGGGAAGAATTGGGACAAAAATTGGAAAATTTTTAAGGGACTTTGAAAAAATTTCAACTGGAATTTTAGCCATTTTTTGACGTGAAATTGTAAACATGTGGACACGGATTTTGAAAATTCTAGAGAGAATTTTAAAAGCTTCAACAGAATTTCAACACTTTTGAGAGGGATTTGAAAAGTTTCAATGGGAATGGGAAGAATTGGGACAAAAATTGGAAAATTTTTAAGGGACTTTGAAAAAATTTCAACTGGAATTTTAGCCATTTTTTGATGTGAAATTGTAAACATGTGGACATGGATTTTGAAAATTCTAGAGAGAATTTTAAAAGCTTCAAGAGAATTTCAACAATTTTGAGAGGGATTTGAAAAGTTTCAATGGGAATGGGAAGAATTGGGACAAAAATTGGAAAATTTTTAAGGGACTCTGAAAAAATTTCAACTGGAATTTTAGCCATTTTTTGACGTGAAATTGTAAACATGTGGACATGGATTTTGAAAATTCTAGAGAGAATTTTAAAAGCTTCAACAGAATTTCAACAATTTTGAGAGGGATTTGAAAAGTTTCAATGGGAATGGGAAGAATTGGGACAAAAATTGGAAAATTTTTAAGGGACTTTGAAAAAATTTCAACTGGAATTTTAGCCATTTTTTGATGTGAAATTGTAAACATGTGGACATGGATTTTGAAATTCTAGAGAGAATTTTAAAAGCTTCAACAGAATTTCAACACTTTTGAGAGGGATTTGAAAAGTTCAATGGGAATGGGAAGAATTGGGACAAATAATGGAAAATTTTTAAGGGACTTTGAAAAAATTTCAACTGGAATTTTAGCCATTTTTTGACGTGAACTTGTAAACATGTGGACATGGATTTTGAAAATTCTAGAGAGAATTTTAAAAGCTTCAACAGAATTTCAACAATTTTGAGAGGGATTTGAAAAGTTTCAATGGGAATGGGAAGAACTGGGACAAAAATTGGAAAATTATTAAGGGACTTTGAAAAAATTTCAACTGGAATTTTAGCCATTTTTTGACGTGAAATTGTAAACATGTGGACATGGATTTTGAAAATTCTAGAGAGAATTTTAAAAGCTTCAACAGAATTTCAACACTTTTGAGAGGGATTTGAAAAGTTTCAATGGGAATGGGAAGAATTGGGACAAAAATTGGAAAATTTTTCAGGGACTTTGAAAAAATTTCAACTGGAATTTTAGCCATTTTTTGACGTGAACTTGTAAACATGTGGACATGGATTTTGAAAATTCTAGAGAGAATTTTAAAAGCTTCAACAGAATTTCAACACTTTTGAGAGGGATTTGAAAAGTTTCAATGGGAATGGGAAGAATTGGGACAAAAATTGGAAAATTTTTAAGGGACTTTGAAAAAATTTCAACTGGAATTTTAGCCATTTTTTGACGTGAAATTGTAAACATGTGGCCATGGATTTTGAAAATTCTAGAGAGAATTTTAAAAGCTTCAACAGAATTTCAACAATTTGGAGAGGGATTTGAAAAGTTTCAATGGGAATGGGAAGAATTGGGACAAAAATTGGAAAATTTTTAAGGGACTTTGAAAAAATTTCAACTGGAATGTTAGCATTTTTTTTTACGTGAAATTGTAAACATGTGGACATGGATTTTGAAAATTCTAGAGAGAATTTTAAAAGCTTCAACAGAATTTCAACACTTTTGAGAGGGATTTGAAAAGTTTCAATGGGAATGGGAAGAATTGGGACAAAAATTGGAAAATTTTTAAGGGACTTTGAAAAAATTTCAACTGGAATTTTAGCCATTTTTTGACGTGAAATTGTAAACATGTGGACATGGATTTTGAAAATTCTAGAGAGAATTTTAAAAGCTTCAACAGAATTTCAACAATTTTGAGAGGGATTTGAAAAGTTTCAATGGGAATGGGAAGAATTGGGACAAAAATTGGAAAATTTTTACGGGACTTTGAAAAAATTTCAACTGGAATTTTAGCCATTTTTTGACGTGAAATTGTAAACATGTGGACATGGATTTTGAAAATTCTAGAGAGAATTTTAAAAGCTTCAACAGAATTTCAACACTTTTGAGAGGGATTTGAAAAGTTTCAATGGGAATGGGAAGAATTGGGACAAAAATTGGAAAATTTTTGAGGGACTTTGAAAAAATTTCAACTGGAATTTTAGCCATTTTTTGACGTGAAATTGTAAACATGTGGACATGGATTTTGAAAATTCTAGAGAGAATTTTAAAAGCTTCAACAGAATTTCAACAATTTTGAGAGGGATTTGAAAAGTTTCAATGGGAATGGGAAGAATTGGGACAAAAATTGGAAAATTTTTAAGGGACTTTGAAAAAATTTCAACTGGAATTTTAGCAATTTTTTTTTATGTGAAATTATAAACATGTGGACATGGATTTTGAAAATTCTAGAGAGAATTTTAAAAGCTTCAACAGAATTTCAACAATTTTGAGAGGGATTTGAAAAGTTTCAATGGGAATGGGAAGAATTGGGACAAAAATTGGAAAATTTTTAAGGGACTTTGAAAAAATTTCAACTGGAATTTTAGCCATTTTTTGACGTGAAATTGTAAACATGTGGACATGGATTTTGAAAATTCTAGAGAGAATTTTAAAAGCTTCAACAGAATTTCAACAATTTTGAGAGGGATTTGAAAAGTTTCAATGGGAATGGGAAGAATTGGGACAAAAATTGGAAAATTTTTAAGGGACTTTGAAAAAATTTCAACTGGAATTTTAGCCATTTTTTGACGTGAAATTGTAAACATGTGGACATGGATTTTGAAAATTCTAGAGAGAATTTTAAAAGCTTCAACAGAATTTCAACAATTTTGAGAGGGATTTGAAAAGTTTCAATGGGAATGGGAAGAATTGGGACAAAAATTGGAAAATTTTTAAGGGACTTTGAAAAAATTTCAACTGGAATTTTAGCCATTTTTTGACGTGAAATTGTAAACATGTGGACATGGATTTTGAAAATTCTAGAGAGAATTTTAAAAGCTTCAACAGAATTTCAACAATTTTGAGAGGGATTTGAAAAGTTTCAATGGGAATGGGAAGAATTGGGACAAAAATTGGAATATTTTTAAGGGACTTTGAAAAAATTTCAACTGGAATTTTAGCCATTTTTTGACGTGAAATTGTAAACATGTGGACATGGATTTTGAAAATTCTAGAGAGAATTTTAAAAGCTTCAAGAGAATTTCAACAATTTTGAGAGGGATTTGAAAAGTTTCAATGGGAATGGGAAGAATTGGGACAAAAATGGGAAAATTTTTAAGGGACTTTGAAAAAATTTCAACTGGAATTTTAGCCATTTTTTGACGTGAAATTGTAAACATGTGGACATGGATTTTGAAAATTCTAGAGAGAATTTTAAAAGCTTTAACAGAATTTCTACAATTTTGAGAGGGATTTGAAAAGTTTCAATGGGAATGGGAAGAATTGGGACAAAAATTGGAAAATTTTTAAGGGACTTTGAAAAAATTTCAACTGGAATTTTAGCCATTTTTTGACGTGAAATTGTAAACATGTGGACATGGATTTTGAAAATTCTAGAGAGAATTTTAAAAGCTTCAACAGAATTTCAACAATTTTGAGAGGGATTTGAAAAGTTTCAAGGGGAATGGGAAGAATTTGGACAAAAATTGGAAAATTTTTACGGGACTTTGAAAAAATTTCAACTGGAATTTTAGCAATTTTTTGACGTGAAATTGTAAACATGTGGACATGGATTTTGAAAATTCTAGAGAGAATTTTAAAAGCTTCAACAGAATTTCAACAATTTTGAGAGGGATTTGAAAAGTTTCAATGGGAATGGGAAGAATTGGGACAAAAATTGGAACATTTTTAAGGGACTTTGAAAAAATTTCAACTGGAATTTTAGCCATTTTTTACGTGAAATTGTAAACATGTGGACATGGATTTTGAAAATTCTAGAGAGAATTTTAAAAGCTTCAACAGAATTTCAACAATTTTGAGAGGGATTTGAAAAGTTTCAATGGGAATGGGAAGAATTGGGACAAAAATGGGAAAATTTTTAAGGGACTTTGAAAAAATTTCAACTGGAATTTTAGCCATTTTTTGACATGAAATTGTAAACATGTGGACATGGATTTTGAAAATTCTAGAGAGAATTTTAAAAGCTTCAACAGAATTTCAACAATTTTGAGAGGGATTTGAAAAGTTTCAATGGGAATGGGAAGAACTGGGACAAAAATTGGAAAATTTTTAAGGGACTTTGAAAAAATTTCAACTGGAATTTTAGCCATTTTTTGACGTGAAATTGTAAACATGTGGACATGGATTTTGAAAATTCTAGAGAGAATTTTAAAAGCTTCAACAGAATTTCAACAATTTTGAGAGGGATTTGAAAAGTTTCAATGGGAATGGGAAGAATTGGGACAAAAATTGGAAAATTTTTAAGGGACTTTGAAAAAATTTCAACTGGAATTTTAGCAATTTTTTGACGTGAAATTGTAAACATGTTTAAGTGGATTTTGAAAATTCTAGAGAGAATTTTAAAAGCTTCAACAGAATTTCAACAATTTTGAGAGGGATTTGAAAAGTTTCAATGGGAATGGGAAGAATTGGGACAAAAATTGGAAAATTTTTCAGGGCCTTTGAAAAAATTTCAACTGGAATTTTAGCATTTTTTTTTACGTGAAATTGTAAACATGTGGACATGGATTTTGAAAATTCTAGAGAGAATTTTAAAAGCTTCAACAGAATTTCAACAATTTTGAGAGGGATTTGAAAAGTTTCAATGGGAATGGGAAGAATTGGGACAAAAATTGGAACATTTTTAAGGGACTTTGAAAAAATTTCAACTGGAATTTTAGCAATTTTTTGACGTGAAATTGTAAACATGTGGACATGGATTTTGAAAATTCTAGAGAGAATTTTAAAAGCTTCAACAGAATTTCAACAATTTTGAGAGGGATTTGAAAAGTTTCAATGGGAATGGGAAGAATTGGGACAAAAATTGGAAAATTTTTAAGGGACTTTGAAAAAATTTCAACTGGAATTTTAGCAATTTTTTGACGTGAAATTGTAAACATGTGGACATGGATTTTGAAAATTCTAGAGAGAATTTTAAAAGCTTTAACAGAATTTCTACAATTTTGAGAGGGATTTGAAAAGTTTCAATGGGAATGGGAAGAATTGGGACAAAAATTGGAAAATTTTTAAGGGACTTTGAAAAAATTTCAACTGGAATTTTAGCAATTTTTTGACGTGAAATTGTAAACATGTGGACATGGATTTTGAAAATTCTAGAGAGAATTTTAAAAGCTTCAAAAGAATTTCAACACTTTTGAGAGGGATTTGAAAAGTTTCAATGGGAATGGGAAGAATTGGGACAAAAATTGGAAAATTTTTAAGGGACTTTGAAAAAATTTCAACTGGAATTTTAGCAATTTTTTTATGTGAAATTGTAAACATGTGGACATGGATTTTGAAAATTCTAGAGAGAATTTTAAAAGCTTCAACAGAATTTCAACACTTTTGAGAGGGATTTGAAAAGTTTCAATGGGAATGGGAAGAATTGGGACAAAAATTGGAAAATTTTTAAGGGACTTTGAAAAAATTTCAACTGGAATTTTAGCCATTTTTTGACGTGAAATTGTAAACATGTGGACATGGATTTTGAAAATTCTAGAGAGAATTTTAAAAGCTTCAACAGAATTTCAACAATTTTGAGAGGGATTTGAAAAGTTTCAATGGGAATGGGAAGAATTGGGACAAAAATGGGAAAATTTTTAAGGGACTTTGAAAAAATTTCAACTGGAATTTTAGCCATTTTTTGACGTGAAATTGTAAACATGTGGACATGGATTTTGAAAATTCTAGAGAGAATTTTAAAAGCTTCAACAGAATTTCAACAATTTTGAGAGGGATTTGAAAAGTTTCAATGGGAATGGGAAGAATTGGGACAAAAATCGGAAAATTTTTAAGGGACTTTGAAAAAATTTCAACTGGAATTTTAGCCATTTTTTGACGTGAAATTGTAAACATGTGGCCATGGATTTTGAAAATTCTAGAGAGAATTTTAAAAGCTTCAACAGAATTTCAACAATTTTGAGAGGGATTTGAAAAGTTTCAATGGGAATGGGAAGAATTGGGACAAAAATTGGAACATTTTTAAGGGACTTTGAAAAAATTTCAACTGGAATTTTAGCCATTTTTTACGTGAAATTGTAAACATGTGGACATGGATTTTGAAAATTCTAGAGAGAATTTTAAAAGCTTCAACAGAATTTCAACACTTTTGAGAGGGATTTGAAAAGTTTCAATGGGAATGGGAAGAATTGGGACAAAAATGGGAAAATTTTTAAGGGACTTTGAAAAAATTTCAACTGGAATTTTAGCCATTTTTTACGTGAAATTGTAAACATGTGGCCATGGATTTTGAAAATTCTAGAGAGAATTTTAAAAGCTTCAACAGAATTTCAACACTTTTGAGAGGGATTTGAAAAGTTTCAATGGGAATGGGAAGAATTGGGACAAAAATGGGAAAATTTTTAAGGGACTTTGAAAAAATTTCAACTGGAATTTTAGCCATTTTTTTGACGTGAAATTGTAAACATGTGGACATGGATTTTGAAAATTCTAGAGAGAATTTTAAAAGCTTCAACAGAATTTCAACAATTTTGAGAGGGATTTGAAAAGTTTCAATGGGAATGGGAAGAATTGGGACAAAAATGGGAAAATATTTAAGGGACTTTGAAAAAATTTCAACTGGAATTTTAGCCATTTTTTTTACGTGAAATTGTAAACATGTGGACATGGATTTTGAAAATTCTAGAGAGAATTTTAAAAGCTTCAACAGAATTTCTACAATTTTGAGAGGGATTTGAAAAGTTTCAATGGGAATGGGAAGAATTGGGACAAAAATTGGAAAATTTTTAAGGGACTTTGAAAAAATTTCAACTGGAATTTTAACAATTTTTTGACGTGAAATTGTAAACATGTGGACATGGATTTTGAAAATTCTAGAGAGAATTTTAAAAGCTTCAAAAGAATTTCAACACTTCTGAGAGGGATTTGAAAAGTTTCAATGGGAATGGGAAGAATTGGGACAAAAATTGGAAAATTTTTAAGGGACTTTGAAAAAATTTCAACTGGAATTTTAGCAATTTTTTTATGTGAAATTGTAAACATGTGGACATGGATTTTGAAAATTCTAGAGAGAATTTTAAAAGCTTCAACAGAATTTCAACACTTTTGAGAGGGACTTGAAAAGTTTCAATGGGAATGGGAAGAATTGGGACAAAAATGGGAAAATTTTTAAGGGACTTTGAAAAAATTTCAACTGGAATTTTAGCCATTTTTTGACGTGAACTTGTAAACATGTGGACATGGATTTTGAAAATTCTAGAGAGAATTTTAAAAGCTTCAACAGAATTTCAAGAATTTTGAGAGGGATTTGAAAAGTTTCAATGGGAATGGGAAGAATTGGGACAAAAATTGGAAAATTTTTAAGGGACTTTGAAAAAATTTCAACTGGAATTTTAGCCATTTTTTGACGTGAAATTGTAAACATGTGGACATGGATTTTGAAAATTCTAGAGAGAATTTTAAAAGCTTCAACAGAATTTCAACAATTTTGAGAGGGATTTGAAAAGTTTCAATGGGAATGGGAAGAATTGGGACAAAAATGGGAAAATTTTTAAGGGACTTTGAAAAAATTTCAACTGGAATTTTAGCCATTTTTTTATGTGAAATTGTAAACATGTGGACATGGATTTTGAAAATTCTAGAGAGAATTTTAAAAGCTTCAACAGAATTTCAACACTTTTGAGAGGGATTTGAAAAGTTTCAATGGGAATGGGAAGAATTGGGACAAAAATTGGAAAATTTTTAAGGGACTTTGAAAAAATTTCAACTGGAATTTTAGCCATTTTTTGACGTGAAATTGTAAACATGTGGACATGGATTTTGAAAATTCTAGAGAGAATTTTAAAAGCTTCAACAGAATTTCAACAATTTTGAGAGGGATTTGAAAAGTTTCAATGGGAATGGGAAGAATTGGGACAAAAATTGGAAAATTTTTAAGGGACTTTGAAAAAATTTCAACTGGAATTTTAGCCATTTTTTGACGTGAAATTGTAAACATGTGGACATGGATTTTGAAAATTCTAGAGAGAATTTTAAAAGCTTCAAGAGAATTTCAACAATTTTGAGAGGGATTTGAAAAGTTTCAATGGGAATGGGAAGAATTGGGACAAAAATGGGAAAATTTTTAAGGGACTTTGAAAAAATTTCAACTGGAATTTTAGCCATTTTTTGACGTGAAATTGTAAACATGTGGACATGGATTTTGAAAATTCTAGAGAGAATTTTAAAAGCTTCAAGAGAATTTCAACAATTTTGAGAGGGATTTGAAAAGTTTCAATGGGAATGGGAAGAATTGGGACAAAAAATGGAAAATTTTTAAGGGACTTTGAAAAAATTTCAACTGGAATTTTAGCCATTTTTTGACGTGAAATTGTAAACATGTGGCCATGGATTTTGAAAATTCTAGAGAGAATTTTAAAAGCTTCAACAGAATTTCAACAATTTTGAGAGGGATTTGAAAAGTTTCAATGGGAATGGGAAGAATTGGGACAAAAATTGGAAAATTTTTAAGGGACTTTGAAAAAATTTCAACTGGAATTTTAGCAATTTTTTGACGTGAAATTGTAAACATGTGGACATGGATTTTGAAAATTCTAGAGAGAATTTTAAAAGCTTTAACAGAATTTCTACAATTTTGAGAGGGATTTGAAAAGTTTCAATGGGAATGGGAAGAATTGGGACAAAAATTGGAAAATTTTTAAGGGACTTTGAAAAAATTTCAACTGGAATTTTAGCAATTTTTTGACGTGAAATTGTAAACATGTGGACATGGATTTTGAAAATTCTAGAGAGAATTTTAAAAGCTTCAAAAGAATTTCAACACTTTTGAGAGGGATTTGAAAAGTTTCAATGGGAATGGGAAGAATTGGGACAAAAATTGGAAAATTTTTAAGGGACTTTGAAAAAATTTCAACTGGAATTTTAGCAATTTTTTTATGTGAAATTGTAAACATGTGGACATGGATTTTGAAAATTCTAGAGAGAATTTTAAAAGCTTCAACAGAATTTCAACAATTTTGAGAGGGATTTGAAAAGTTTCAATGGGAATGGGAAGAATTGGGACAAAAATTGGAAAATTTTTAAGGGACTTTGAAAAAATTTCAACTGGAATTTTAGCCATTTTTTGACGTGAAATTGTAAACATGTGGACATGGATTTTGAAAATTCTAGAGAGAATTTTAAAAGCTTCAACAGAATTTCAACACTTTTGAGAGGGATTTGAAAAGTTTCAATGGGAATGGGAAGAATTGGGACAAAAATTGGAAAATTTTTAAGGGACTTTGAAAAAATTTCAACTGGAATTTTAGCCATTTTTTGACGTGAAATTGTAAACATGTGGCCATGGATTTTGAAAATTCTAGAGAGAATTTTAAAAGCTTCAACAGAATTTCAACAATTTTGAGAGGGATTTGAAAAGTTTCAATGGGAATGGGAAGAATTGGGACAAAAATTGGAAAATTTTTAAGGGACTTTGAAAAAATTTCAACTGGAATTTTAGCAATTTTTTGACGTGAAATTGTAAACATGTGGACATGGATTTTGAAAATTCTAGAGAGAATTTTAAAAGCTTTAACAGAATTTATACAATTTTGAGAGGGATTTGAAAAGTTTCAATGGGAATGGGAAGAATTGGGACAAAAATTGGAAAATTTTTAAGGGACTTTGAAAAAATTTCAACTGGAATTTTAGCAATTTTTTGACGTGAAATTGTAAACATGTGGACATGGATTTTGAAAATTCTAGAGAGAATTTTAAAAGCTTCAAAAGAATTTCAACACTTTTGAGAGGGATTTGAAAAGTTTCAATGGGAATGGGAAGAATTGGGACAAAAATTGGAAAATTTTTAAGGGACTTTGAAAAAATTTCAACTGGAATTTTAGCAATTTTTTTATGTGAAATTGTAAACATGTGGACATGGATTTTGAAAATTCTAGAGAGAATTTTAAAAGCTTCAACAGAATTTCAACACTTTTGAGAGGGATTTGAAAAGTTTCAATGGGAATGGGAAGAATTGGGACAAAAATTGGAAAATTTTTAAGGGACTTTGAAAAAATTTCAACTGGAATTTTAGCAATTTTTTTATGTGAAATTGTAAACATGTGGACATGGATTTTGAAAATTCTAGAGAGAATTTTAAAAGCTTCAACAGAATTTCAACAATTTTGAGAGGGATTTGAAAAGTTTCAATGGGAATGGGAAGAATTGGGACAAAAATTGGAAAATTTTTAAGGGACTTTGAAAAAATTTCAACTGGAATTTTAGCCATTTTTTGACGTGAAATTGTAAACATGTGGACATGGATTTTGAAAATTCTAGAGAGAATTTTAAAAGCTTCAACAGAATTTCAACAATTTTGAGAGGGATTTGAAAAGTTTCAATGGGAATGGGAAGAATTGGGACAAAAATCGGAAAATTTTTAAGGGACTTTGAAAAAATTTCAACTGGAATTTTAGCCATTTTTTGACGTGAAATTGTAAACATGTGGCCATGGATTTTGAAAATTCTAGAGACAATTTTAAAAGCTTCAACAGAATTTCAACAATTTTGAGAGGGATTTGAAAAGTTTCAATGGGAATGGGAAGAATTGGGACAAAAATTGGAACATTTTTAAGGGACTTTGAAAAAATTTCAACTGGAATTTTAGCCATTTTTTACGTGAAATTGTAAACATGTGGACATGGATTTTGAAAATTCTAGAGAGAATTTTAAAAGCTTCAACAGAATTTCAACACTTTTGAGAGGGATTTGAAAAGTTTCAATGGGAATGGGAAGAATTGGGACAAAAATGGGAAAATTTTTAAGGGACTTTGAAAAAATTTCAACTGGAATTTTAGCCATTTTTTACGTGAAATTGTAAACATGTGGACATGGATTTTGAAAATTCTAGAGAGAATTTTAAAAGCTTCAACAGAATTTCAACACTTTTGAGAGGGATTTGAAAAGTTTCAATGGGAATGGGAAGAATTGGGACAAAAATGGGAAAATTTTTAAGGGACTTTGAAAGAATTTCAACTGGAATTTTACCCATTTTTTTGACGTGAAATTGTAAACATGTGGACATGGATTTTGAAAATTCTAGAGAGAATTTTAAAAGCTTCAACAGAATTTCAACAATTTTGAGAGGGATTTGAAAAGTTTCAATGGGAATGGGAAGAATTGGGACAAAAATGGGAAAATTTTTAAGGGACTTTGAAAAAATTTCAACTGGAATTTTAGCCATTTTTTTTACGTGAAATTGTAAACATGTGGACATGGATTTTGAAAATTCTAGAGAGAATTTTAAAAGCTTCAACAGAATTTCTATAATTTTGAGAGGGATTTGAAAAGTTTCAATGGGAATGGGAAGAATTGGGACAAAAATTGGAAAATTTTTAAGGGACTTTGAAAAAATTTCAACTGGAATTTTAACAATTTTTTGACGTGAAATTGTAAACATGTGGACATGGATTTTGAAAATTCTAGAGAGAATTTTAAAAGCTTCAACAGAATTTCAACAATTTTGAGAGGGATTGGAAAAGTTTCAATGGGAATGGGAAGAATTGGGACAAAAATTGGAAAATTTTTAAGGGACTTTGAAAAAATTTCAACTGGAATTTTAGCAATTTTTTTATGTGAAATTGTAAACATGTGGACATGGATTTTGAAAATTCTAGAGAGAATTTTAAAAGCTTCAACAGAATTTCAACAATTTTGAGAGGGATTTGAAAAGTTTCAATGGGAATGGGAAGAATTGGGACAAAAATGGGAAAATTTTTAAGGGACTTTGAAAAAATTTCAACTGGAATTTTAGCCATTTTTTTGACGTGAAATTGTAAACATGTGGACATGGATTTTGAAAATTCTAGAGAGAATTTTAAAAGCTTCAACAGAATTTCAACAATTTTGAGAGGGATTTGAAAAGTTTCAATGGGAATGGGAAGAATTGGGACAAAAATGGGAAAATTTTTAAGGGACTTTGAAAAAATTTCAACTGGAATTTTAGCCATTTTTTTACGTGAAATTGTAAACATGTGGACATGGATTTTGAAAATTCTAGAGAGAATTTTAAAAGCTTCAACAGAATTTCTATAATTTTGAGAGGGATTTGAAAAGTTTCAATGGGAATGGGAAGAATTGGGACAAAAATTGGAAAATTTTTAAGGGACTTTGAAAAAATTTCAACTGGAATTTTAGCCATTTTTTGACGTGAAATTGTAAACATGTGGACATGGATTTTGAAAATTCTAGAGAGAATTTTAAAAGCTTCAACAGAATTTCAACACTTTTGAGAGGGACTTGAAAAGTTTCAATGGGAATGGGAAGAATTGGGACAAAAATGGGAAAATTTTTAAGGGACTTTGAAAAAATTTCACCTGGAATTTTAGCCATTTTTTGACGTGAACTTGTAAACATGTGGACATGGATTTTGAAAATTCTAGAGAGAATTTTAAAAGCTTCAACAGAATTTCAAGAATTTTGAGAGGGATTTGAAAAGTTTCAATGGGAATGGGAAGAATTGGGACAAAAATTGGAAAATTTTTAAGGGACTTTGAAAAAATTTCAACTGGAATTTTAGCCATTTTTTGACGTGAAATTGTAAACATGTGGACATGGATTTTGAAAATTCTAGAGAGAATTTTAAAAGCTTCAACAGAATTTCAACAATTTTGAGAGGGATTTGAAAAGTTTCAATGGGAATGGGAAGAATTGGGACAAAAATGGGAAAATTTTTAAGGGACTTTGAAAAAATTTCAACTGGAATTTTAGCCATTTTTTGATGTGAAATTGTAAACATGTGGACATGGATTTTGAAAATTCTAGAGAGAATTTTAAAAGCTTCAACAGAATTTCAACACTTTTGAGAGGGATTTGAAAAGTTTCAATGGGAATGGGAAGAATTGGGACAAAAATTGGAAAATTTTTAAGGGACTTTGAAAAAATTTCAACTGGAATTTTAGCCATTTTTGACGTGAAATTGTAAACATGTGGACATGGATTTTGAAAATTCTAGAGAGAATTTTAAAAGCTTCAACAGAATTTCAACAATTTTGAGAGGGATTTGAAAAGTTTCAATGGGAATGGGAAGAATTGGGACAAAAATTGGAAAATTTTTAAGGGACTTTGAAAAAATTTCAACTGGAATTTTAGCCATTTTTTGACGTGAACTTGTAAACATGTGGACATGGATTTTGAAAATTCTAGAGAGAATTTTAAAAGCTTCAACAGAATTTCAACAATTTTGAGAGGGATTTGAAAAGTTTCAATGGGAATGGGAAGAATTGGGACAAAAATTGGAAAATTTTTAAGGGACTTTGAAAAAATTTCAACTGGAATTTTAGCAATTTTTTTTATGTGAAATTATAAACATGTGGACATGGATTTGAAAATTCTAGAGAGAATTTTAAAAGCTTCAACAGAATTTCAACAATTTTGAGAGGGATTTGAAAAGTTTCAATGGGAATGGGAAGAATTGGGACAAAAATTGGAAAATTTTTAAGGGACTTTGAAAAAATTTCAACTGGAATTTTAGCCATTTTTTTTATGTGAAATTGTAAACATGTGGCCATGGATTTTGAAAATTCTAGAGAGAATTTTAAAAGCTTCAACAGAATTTCAACAATTTTGAGAGGGATTTGAAAAGTTTCAATGGGAATGGGAAGAATTGGGACAAAAATTGGAAAATTTTTAAGGGACTTTGAAAAAATTTCAACTGGAATTTTAGCAATTTTTTGACGTGAAATTGTAAACATGTGGACATGGATTTTGAAAATTCTAGAGAGAATTTTAAAAGCTTCAAGAGAATTTCAACAATTTTGAGAGGGATTTGAAAAGTTTCAATGGGAATGGGAAGAATTGGGACAAAAATGGGAAAATTTTTAAGGGACTTTGAAAAAATTTCAACTGGAATTTTAGCCATTTTTTGACGTGAAATTGTAAACATGTGGACATGGATTTTGAAAATTCTAGAGAGAATTTTAAAAGCTTCAACAGAATTTCAACAATTTTGAGAGGGATTTGAAAAGTTTCAATGGGAATGGGAAGAATTGGGACAAAAATTGGAAAATTTTTAAGGGACTTTGAAAAAATTTCAACTGGAATTTTAGCCATTTTTGACGTGAAATTGTAAACATGTGGACATGGATTTTGAAAATTCTAGAGAGAATTTTAAAAGCTTCAACAGAATGTCAACACTTTTGAGAGGGATTTGAAAAGTTTCAATGGGAATGGGAAGAATTGGGACAAAAATGGGAAAATTTTTAAGGGACTTTGAAAAAATTTCAACTGGAATTTTAGCCATTTTTTTGACGTGAAATTGTAAACATGTGGACATGGATTTTGAAAATTCTAGAGAGAATTTTAAAAGCTTCAACAGAATTTCAACAATTTTGAGAGGGATTTGAAAAGTTTCAATGGGAATGGGAAGAATTGGGACAAAAATTGGAAAATTTTTCAGGGACTTTGAAAAAATTTCAACTGGAATTTTAGCCATTTTTTGACATGAAATTGTAAACATGTGGACATGGATTTTGAAAATTCTAGAGAGAATTTTAAAAGCTTCAACAGAATTTCTATAATTTTGAGAGGGATTTGAAAAGTTTCAATGGGAATGGGAAGAATTGGGACAAAAATTGGAAAATTTTTAAGGGCCTTTGAAAAAATTTCAACTGGAATTTTAACAATTTTTTGACGTGAAATTGTAAACATGTTTAAGTGGATTTTGAAAATTCTAGAGAGAATTTTAAAAGCTTCAAAAGAATTTCAACACTTTTGAGAGGGATTTGAAAAGTTTCAATGGGAATGGGAAGAATTGGGGACAAAAATGGGAAAATTTTTAAGGGACTTTGAAAAAATTTCAACCGGAATTTTAGCCATTTTTTGACATGAAATTGTAAACATGTGGACATGGATTTTGAAAATTCTAGAGAGAATTTTAAAAGCTTCAACAGAATTTCAACAATTTTGAGAGGGATTTGAAAAGTTTCAATGGGAATGGGAAGAATTGGGACAAAAATGGGAAAATTTTTAAGGGACTTTGAAAAAATTTCAACTGGAATTTTAGCCATTTTTTGACGTGAAATTGTAAACATGTGGACATGGATTTTGAAAATTCTAGAGAGAATTTTAAAAGCTTCAACAGAATTTCAACAATTTTGAGAGGGATTTGAAAAGTTTCAATGGGAATGGGAAGAATTGGGACAAAAATTGGAACATTTTTAAGGGACTTTGAAAAAATTTCAACTGGAATTTTAGCCATTTTTTACGTGAAATTGTAAACATGTGGACATGGATTTTGAAAATTCTAGAGAGAATTTTAAAAGCTTCAACAGAATTTCAACAATTTTGAGAGGGATTTGAAAAGTTTCAATGGGAATGGGAAGAATTGGGACAAAAATTGGAAAATTTTTAAGGGACTTTGAAAAAATTTCAACTGGAATTTTAGCCATTTTTTTTACGTGAAATTGTAAACATGTGGACATGGATTTTGAAAATTCTAGAGAGAATTTTAAAAGCTTCAACAGAATTTCAACAATTTTGAGAGGGATTTGAAAAGTTTCAATGGGAATGGGAAGAATTGGGACAAAAATTGGAAAATTTTTTAAGGGACTTTGAAAAAATTTCAACTGGAATTTTAGCCATTTTTTGACGTGAAATTGTAAACATGTGGACATGGATTTTGAAAATTCTAGAGAGAATTTTAAAAGCTTCAACAGAATTTCAACAATTTTGAGAGGGATTTGAAAAGTTTCAATGGGAATGGGAAGAATTGGGACAAAAATTGGAAAATTTTTAAGGGACTTTGAAAAAATTTCAACCGGAATTTTAGCCATTTTTTGACATGAAATTGTAAACATGTGGACATGGATTTTGAAAATTCTAGAGAGAATTTTAAAAGCTTCAACAGAATTTCAACAATTTTGAGAGGGATTTGAAAAGTTTCAATGGGAATGGGAAGAATTGGGACAAAAATTGGAACATTTTTAAGGGACTTTGAAAAAATTTCAACTGGAATTTTAGCCATTTTTTACGTGAAATTGTAAACATGTGGACATGGATTTTGAAAATTCTAGAGAGAATTTTAAAAGCTTCAACAGAATTTCAACACTTTTGAGAGGGATTTGAAAAGTTTCAATGGGAATGGGAAGAATTGGGACAAAAATTGGAAAATTTTTAAGGGACTTTGAAAAAATTTCAACTGGAATTTTAGCCATTTTTTGACGTGAAATTGTAAACATGTGGACATGGATTTTGAAAATTCTAGAGAGAATTTTAAAAGCTTCAACAGAATTTCAACACTTTTGAGAGGGATTTGAAAAGTTTCAATGGGAATGGGAAGAATTGGGACAAAAATTGGAAAATTTTTAAGGGACTTTGAAAAAATTTCAACCGGAATTTTAGCCATTTTTTGACGTTAAATTGTAAACATGTGGACATGGATTTTGAAAATTCTAGAGAGAATTTTAAAAGCTTCAACAGAATTTCAACAATTTTGAGAGGGATTTGAAAAGTTTCAATGGGAATGGGAAGAATTGGGACAAAAATTGGAAAATTTTTAAGGGACTTTGAAAAAATTTCAACTGGAATTTTAGCCATTTTTTGATGTGAAATTGTAAACATGTGGCCATGGATTTTGAAAATTCTAGAGAGAATTTTAAAAGCTTCAAGAGAATTTCAACACTTTTGAGAGGGATTTGAAAAGTTTCAATGGGAATGGGAAGAATTGGGACAAAAATTGGAAAATTTTTAAGGGACTCTGAAAAAATTTCAACTGGAATTTTAGCCATTTTTTGACGTGAAATTGTAAACATGTGGACATGGATTTTGAAAATTCTAGAGAGAATTTTAAAAGCTTCAACAGAATTTCAACAATTTTGAGAGGGATTTGAAAAGTTTCAATGGGAATGGGAAGAATTGGGACAAAAATTGGAAAATTTTTAAGGGACTTTGAAAAAATTTCAACTGGAATTTTAGCCATTTTTTGAGGTGAAATTGTAAACATGTGGACATGGATTTTGAAAATTCTAGAGAGAATTTTAAAAGCTTCAACAGAATTTCAACACTTTTGAGAGGGATTTGAAAAGTTTCAATGGGAATGGGAAGAATTGGGACAAATAATGGAAAATTTTTAAGGGACTTTGAAAAAATTTCAACTGGAATTTTAGCCATTTTTTGACGTGAACTTGTAAACATGTGGACATGGATTTTGAAAATTCTAGAGAGAATTTTAAAAGCTTCAACAGAATTTCAACAATTTTGAGAGGGATTTGAAAAGTTTCAATGGGAATGGGAAGAATTGGGACAAAAATGGGAAAATTTTTAAGGGACTTTGAAAAAATTTCAACTGGAATTTTAGCCATTTTTTGACGTGAAATTGTAAACATGTGGACATGGATTTTGAAAATTCTAGAGAGAATTTTAAAAGCTTCAACAGAATTTCAACAATTTTGAGAGGGATTTGAAAAGTTTCAATGGGAATGGGAAGAATTGGGACAAAAATTGGAAAATTTTTAAGGGACTTTGAAAAAATTTCAACTGGAATTTTAGCCATTTTTGACGTGAAATTGTAAACATGTGGACATGGATTTTGAAAATTCTAGAGAGAATTTTAAAAGCTTCAACAGAATTTCAACACTTTTGAGAGGGATTTGAAAAGTTTCAATGGGAATGGGAAGAATTGGGACAAAAATGGGAAAATTTTTAAGGGACTTTGAAAAAATTTCAACTGGAATTTTAGCCATTTTTTTGACGTGAAATTGTAAACATGTGGACATGGATTTTGAAATTCTAGAGAGAATTTTAAAAGCTTCAACAGAATTTCAACAATTTTGAGAGGGATTTGAAAAGTTTCAATGGGAATGGGAAGAATTGGGACAAAAATTGGAAAATTTTTAAGGGACTTTGAAAAATTTCAACTGGAATTTTAGCCATTTTTTGACGTGAAATTGTAAACATGTGGACATGGATTTTGAAAATTCTAGAGAGAATTTTAAAAGCTTCAACAGAATTTCTATAATTTTGAGAGGGATTTGAAAAGTTTCAATGGGAATGGGAAGAATTGGGACAAAAATTGGAAAATTTTTAAGGGCCTTTGAAAAAATTTCAACTGGAATTTTAGCAATTTTTTGACGTGAAATTGTAAACATGTGGACATGGATTTTGAAAATTCTAGAGAGAATTTTAAAAGCTTCAAAAGAATTTCAACACTTTTGAGAGGGATTTGAAAAGTTTCAATGGGAATGGGAAGAATTGGGACAAAAATGGGAAAATTTTTAAGGGACTTTGAAAAAATTTCAACCGGAATTTTAGCCATTTTTTGACATGAAATTGTAAACATGTGGACATGGATTTTGAAAATTCTAGAGAGAATTTTAAAAGCTTCAACAGAATTTCAACAATTTTGAGAGGGATTTGAAAAGTTTCAATGGGAATGGGAAGAATTGGGACAAAAATGGGAAAATTTTTAAGGGACTTTGAAAAAATTTCAACTGGAATTTTAGCCATTTTTGACGTGAAATTGTAAACATGTGGACATGGATTTTGAAAATTCTAGAGAGAATTTTAAAAGCTTCAACAGAATTTCAACACTTTTGAGAGGGATTTGAAAAGTTTCAATGGGAATGGGAAGAATTGGGACAAAAATTGGAACATTTTTAAGGGACTTTGAAAAAATTTCAACTGGAATTTTAGCCATTTTTTACGTGAAATTGTAAACATGTGGACATGGATTTTGAAAATTCTAGAGAGAATTTTAAAAGCTTCAACAGAATTTCAACAATTTTGAGAGGGATTTGAAAAGTTTCAATGGGAATGGGAAGAATTGGGACAAAAATTGGAAAATTTTTAAGGGACTTTGAAAAAATTTCAACTGGAATTTTAGCCATTTTTTTTACGTGAAATTGTAAACATGTGGACATGGATTTTGAAAATTCTAGAGAGAATTTTAAAAGCTTCAACAGAATTTCTATAATTTTGAGAGGGATTTGAAAAGTTTCAATGGGAATGGGAAGAATTGGGACAAAAATTGGAAAATTTTTAAGGGACTTTGAAAAAAATTTCAACTGGAATTTTAGCCATTTTTTTATGTGAAATTGTAAACATGTGGACATGGATTTTGAAAATTCTAGAGAGAATTTTAAAAGCTTCAACAGAATTTCAACACTTTTGAGAGGGATTTGAAAAGTTTCAATGGGAATGGGAAGAATTGGGACAAAAATTGGAAAATTTTTAAGGGACTTTGAAAAAAATTCAACTGGAATTTTAGCCATTTTTTGACGTGAAATTGTAAACATGTGGACATGGATTTTGAAAATTCTAGAGAGAATTTTAAAAGCTTCAACAGAATTTCAACACTTTTGAGAGGGATTTGAAAAGTTTCAATGGGAATGGGAAGAATTGGGACAAAAATTGGAAAATTTTTAAGGGACTTTGAAAAAATTTCAACTGGAATTTTAGCCATTTTTTGACGTGAAATTGTAAACATGTGGACATGGATTTTGAAAATTCTAGAGAGAATTTTAAAAGCTTCAACAGAATTTCAACAATTTTGAGAGGGATTTGAAAAGATTCAATGGGAATGGGAAGAATTGGGACAAAAATTGGAAAATTTTTAAGGGACTTTGAAAAAATTTCAACTGGAATTTTAGCCATTTTTTGATGTGAAATTGTAAACATGTGGACATGGATTTTGAAAATTCTAGAGAGAATTTTAAAAGCTTCAACAGAATTTCAACACTTTTGAGAGGGATTTGAAAAGTTTCAATGGGAATGGGAAGAATTGGGACAAAAATTGGAAAATTTTTAAGGGACTCTGAAAAAATTTCAACTGGAATTTTAGCCATTTTTTGACGTGAAATTGTAAACATGTGGACATGGATTTTGAAAATTCTAGAGAGAATTTAAAAGCTTCAACAGAATTTCAACAATTTTGAGAGGGATTTGAAAAGTTTCAATGGGAATGGGAAGAATTGGGACAAAATTGGAAAATTTTTAAGGGACTTTGAAAAAATTTCAACTGGAATTTTAGCCATTTTTTGATGTGAAATTGTAAACATGTGGACATGGATTTTGAAAATTCTAGAGAGAATTTTAAAAGCTTCAACAGAATTTCAACAATTTTGAGAGGGATTTGAAAAGTTTCAATGGGAATGGGAAGAATTGGGACAAATAATGGAAAATTTTTAAGGGACTTTGAAAAAATTTCAACTGGAATTTTAGCCATTTTTTGACGTGAACTTGTAAACATGTGGACATGGATTTTGAAAATTCTAGAGAGAATTTTAAAAGCTTCAACAGAATTTCAACAATTTTGAGAGGGATTTGAAAAGTTTCAATGGGAATGGGAAGAATTGGGACAAAAATGGGAAAATTTTTAAGGGACTTTGAAAAAATTTCAACCGGAATTTTAGCCATTTTTTGACATGAAATTGTAAACATGTGGACATGGATTTTGAAAATTCTAGAGAGAATTTTAAAAGCTTCAAGAGAATTTCAACAATTTTGAGAGGGATTTGAAAAGTTTCAATGGGAATGGGAAGAATTGGGACAAAAATGGGAAAATTTTTAAGGGCCTTTGAAAAAATTTCAACTGGAATTTTAGCCATTTTTTGACGTGAAATTGTAAACATGTGGACATGGATTTTGAAAATTCTAGAGAGAATTTTAAAAGCTTCAACAGAATTTCAACAATTTTGAGAGGGATTTGAAAAGTTTCAATGGGAATGGGAAGAACTGGGACAAAAATTGGAAAATTTTTAAGGGACTTTGAAAAAATTTCAACTGGAATTTTAGCCATTTTTTGACGTGAAATTGTAAACATGTGGACATGGATTTTGAAAATTCTAGAGAGAATTTTAAAAGCTTCAAGAGAATTTCAACAATTTTGAGAGGGATTTGAAAAGTTTCAATGGGAATGGGAAGAATTGGGACAAAAATTGGAAAATTTTTACGGGACTTTGAAAAAATTTCAACTGGAATTTTAGCCATTTTTTGACGTGAAATTGTAAACATGTGGCCATGGATTTTGAAAATTCTAGAGAGAATTTTAAAAGCTTCAACAGAATTTCAACAATTTTGAGAGGGATTTGAAAAGTTTCAATGGGAATGGGAAGAATTGGGACAAAAATTGGAACATTTTTAAGGGACTTTGAAAAAATTTCAACTGGAATTTTAGCCATTTTTTTTACGTGAAATTGTAAACATGTGGACATGGATTTTGAAATTCTAGAGAGAATTTTAAAAGCTTCAACAGAATTTCAACAATTTTGAGAGGGATTTGAAAAGTTTCAATGGGAATGGGAAGAATTGGGACAAAAATTGGAAAATTTTTAAGGGACTTTGAAAAAATTTCAACTGGAATTTTAGCAATTTTTTGACGTGAAATTGTAAACATGTGGACATGGATTTTGAAAATTCTAGAGAGAATTTAAAAGCTTCAACAGAATTTCAACAATTTTGAGAGGGATTTGAAAAGTTTCAATGGGAATGGGAAGAATTGGGACAAAAATTGGAAAATTTTTAAGGGACTTTGAAAAAATTTCAACTGGAATTTTAGCCATTTTTTGACGTGAAATTGTAAACATGTGGACATGGATTTTGAAAATTCTAGAGAGAATTTTAAAAGCTTCAACAGAATTTCAACAATTTTGAGAGGGATTTGAAAAGTTTCAATGGGAATGGGAAGAACTGGGACAAAAATTGGAAAATTTTTAAGGGACTTTGAAAAAATTTCAACTGGAATTTTAGCCATTTTTTGACGTGAAATTGTAAACATGTGGACATGGATTTTGAAAATTCTAGAGAGAATTTTAAAAGCTTCAACAGAATTTCAACAATTTTGAGAGGGATTTGAAAAGTTTCAATGGGAATGGGAAGAATTGGGACAAAAATTGGAAAATTTTTACGGGACTTTGAAAAAATTTCAACTGGAATTTTAGCCATTTTTTGACGTGAAATTGTAAACATGTTGAAGTGGATTTTGAAAATTCTAGAGAGAATTTTAAAAGCTTCAAGAGAATTTCAACAATTTTGAGAGGGATTTGAAAAGTTTCAATGGGAATGGGAAGAATTGGGACAAAAATTGGAACATTTTTAAGGGACTTTGAAAAAATTTCAACTGGAATTTTAGCAATTTTTTGACGTGAAATTGTAAACATGTGGACATGGATTTTGAAAATTCTAGAGAGAATTTTAAAAGCTTCAACAGAATTTCAACAATTTTGAGAGGGATTTGAAAAGTTTCAAGGGGAATGGGAAGAATTGGGACAAAAATTGGAAAACTTTTACGGGACTTTGAAAAAATTTCAACTGGAATTTTAGCCATTTTTTGACGTGAAATTGTAAACATGTGGACATGGATTTTGAAAATTCTAGAGAGAATTTTAAAAGCTTCAACAGAATTTCAACACTTTTGAGAGGGATTTGAAAAGTTTCAATGGGAATGGGAAGAATTGGGACAAAAATTGGAAAATTTTTAAGGGACTTTGAAAAAATTTCAACTGGAATTTTAGCAATTTTTTGACGTGAACTTGTAAACATGTGGACATGGATTTTGAAAATTCTAGAGAGAATTTTAAAAGCTTCAACAGAATTTCAACAATTTTGAGAGGGATTTGAAAAGTTTCAATGGGAATGGGAAGAATTGGGACAAAAATTGGAAAATTTTTAAGGGACTTTGAAAAAATTTCAACTGGAATTTTAGCCATTTTATTTTACGTGAAATTGTAAACATGTGGACATGGATTTTGAAAATTCTAGAGAGAATTTTAAAAGCTTCAACAGAATTTCAACACTTTTGAGAGGGATTTGAAAAGTTTCAATGGGAATGGGAAGAATTGGGACAAAAATTGGAAAATTTTTAAGGGACTTTGAAAAAATTTCAACTGGAATTTTAGCCATTTTTTGACGTGAAATTGTAAACATGTGGCCATGGATTTTGAAAATTCTAGAGAGAATTTTAAAAGCTTCAACAGAATTTCAACAATTTTGAGAGGGATTTGAAAAGTTTCAATGGGAATGGGAAGAATTGGGACAAAAATTGGAAAATTTTTAAGGGACTTTGAAAAAATTTCAACTGGAATTTTAACAATTTTTTGACGTGAAATTGTAAACATGTGGACATGGATTTTGAAAATTCTAGAGAGAATTTTAAAAGCTTCAACAGAATTTCAACACTTTTGAGAGGGATTTGAAAAGTTTCAATGGGAATGGGAAGAATTGGGACAAAAATTGGAAAATTTTTAAGGGACTTTGAAAAAATTTCAACTGGAATTTTAGCCATTTTTTGACGTGAAATTGTAAACATGTGGACATGGATTTTGAAAATTCTAGAGAGAATTTTAAAAGCTTCAACAGAATTTCTATAATTTTGAGAGGGATTTGAAAAGTTTCAATGGGAATGGGAAGAATTGGGACAAAAATTGGAAAATTTTTAAGGGACTTTGAAAAAATTTCAACTGGAATTTTAACAATTTTTTGACGTGAAATTGTAAACATGTGGCCATGGATTTTGAAAATTCTAGAGAGAATTTTAAAAGCTTCAACAGAATTTTAACAATTTTGAGAGGGATTTGAAAAGTTTCAATGGGAATGGGAAGAATTGGGACAAAAATTGGAAAATTTTTCAGGGACTTTGAAAAAATTTCAACTGGAATTTTAGCCATTTTTTGACGTGAAATTGTAAACATGTGGACATGGATTTTGAAAATTCTAGAGAGAATTTTAAAAGCTTCAACAGAATTTCAACACTTTTGAGAGGGACTTGAAAAGTTTCAATGGGAATGGGAAGAATTGGAACAAAAATTGGAAAATTTTGAAGGGACTTTGAAAAAATTTCAACTGGAATTTTAACAATTTTTTGACGTGAAATTGTAAACATGTGGACATGGATTTTGAAAATTCTAGAGAGAATTTTAAAAGCTTCAACAGAATTTCAACAATTTTGAGAGGGATTTGAAAAGTTTCAATGGGAATGGGAAGAATTGGGACAAAAATTGGAAAATTTTTAAGGGACTTTGAAAAAATTTCAACTGGAATTTTAGCCATTTTTGACGTGAACTTGTAAACATGTGGACATGGATTTTGAAAATTCTAGAGAGAATTTTAAAAGCTTCAACAGAATTTCAACAATTTTGAGAGGGATTTGAAAAGTTTCAATGGGAATGGGAAGAACTGGGACAAAAATTGGAAAATTTTTAAGGGACTTTGAAAAAATTTCAACTGGAATTTTAGCCATTTTTTGACGTGAAATTGTAAACATGTGGCCATGGATTTTGAAAATTCTAGAGAGAATTTTAAAAGCTTCAACAGAATTTCAACACTTTTGAGAGGGATTTGAAAAGTTTCAATGGGAATGGGAAGAATTGGGACAAAAATGGGAAAATTTTTAAGGGACTTTGAAAAAATTTCAACTGGAATTTTAGCCATTTTTTGACGTGAAATTGTAAACATGTGGACATGGATTTTGAAAATTCTAGAGAGAATTTTAAAAGCTTCAACAGAATTTCAACAATTTTGAGAGGGATTTGAAAAGTTTCAATGGGAATGGGAAGAATTGGGACAAAAATTGGAAAATTTTTAAGGGACTTTGAAAAAATTTCAACTGGAATTTTAGCCATTTTTTGACGTGAAATTGTAAACATGTGGCCATGGATTTTGAAAATTCTAGAGAGAATTTTAAAAGCTTCAACAGAATTTCAACACTTTTGAGAGGGATTTGAAAAGTTTCAATGGGAATGGGAAGAATTGGGACAAAAATGGGAAAATTTTTAAGGGACTTTGAAAAAATTTCAACTGGAATTTTAGCCATTTTTTGACGTGAAATTGTAAACATGTGGCCATGGATTTTGAAAATTCTAGAGAGAATTTTAAAAGCTTCAACAGAATTTCAACACTTTTGAGAGGGATTTGAAAAGTTTCAATGGGAATGGGAAGAATTGGGACAAAAATTGGAAAATTTTTAAGGGACTTTGAAAAAATTTCAACTGGAATTTTTAGCCATTTTTTGACGTGAAATTGTAAACATGTGGACATGGATTTTGAAAATTCTAGAGAGAATTTTAAAAGCTTCAACAGAATTTCAACAATTTTGAGAGGGATTTGAAAAGTTTCAATGGGAATGGGAAGAATTGGGACAAAAATGGGAAAATTTTTAAGGGACTTTGAAAAAATTTCAACTGGAATTTTAGCCATTTTTTGACGTGAAATTGTAAACATGTGGCCATGGATTTTGAAAATTCTAGAGAGAATTTTAAAAGCTTCAACAGAATTTCAACAATTTTGAGAGGGATTTGAAAAGTTTCAATGGGAATGGGAAGAATTGGGACAAAAATTGGAAAATTTTTAAGGGACTTTGAAAAAATTTCAACTGGAATTTTAGCAATTTTTTGAGGTGAAATTGTAAACATGTGGACATGGATTTTGAAAATTCTAGAGAGAATTTTAAAAGCTTCAACAGAATTTCAACAATTTTGAGAGGGATTTGAAAAGTTTCAATGGGAATGGGAAGAATTGGGACAAAAATGGGAAAATTTTTAAGGGACTTTGAAAAAATTTCAACTGGAATTTTAGCCATTTTTTGATGTGAAATTGTAAACATGTGGCCATGGATTTTGAAAATTCTAGAGAGAATTTTAAAAGCTTCAACAGAATTTCAACAATTTTGAGAGGGATTTGAAAAGTTTCAATGGGAATGGGAAGAATTGGGACAAAAATGGGAAAATTTTTAAGGGACTTTGAAAAAATTTCAACTGGAATTTTAGCCATTTTTTGACGTGAAATTGTAAACATGTGGCCATGGATTTTGAAAATTCTAGAGAGAATTTTAAAAGCTTCAACAGAATTTCAACACTTTTGAGAGGGATTTGAAAAGTTTCAATGGGAATGGGAAGAATTGGGACAAAAATTGGAAAATTTTTAAGGGACTTTGAAAAAATTTCAACTGGAATTTTAGCCATTTTTGACGTGAAATTGTAAACATGTGGACATGGATTTTGAAAATTCTAGAGAGAATTTTAAAAGCTTCAACAGAATTTCAACAATTTTGAGAGGGATTTGAAAAGTTTCAATGGGAATGGGAAGAATTGGGACAAAAATGGGAAAACTTTTAAGGGACTTTGAAAAAATTTCAACTGGAATTTTAGCCATTTTTTTGATGTGAAATTGTAAACATGTGGACATGGATTTTGAAAATTCTAGAGAGAATTTTAAAAGCTTCAACAGAATTTCAACAATTTTGAGAGGGATTTGAAAAGTTTCAATGGGAATGGGAAGAATTGGGACAAAAATTGGAAAATTTTTAAGGGACTTTGAAAAAATTTCAACTGGAATTTTAGCCATTTTTTGACGTGAAATTGTAAACATGTGGACATGGATTTTGAAAATTCTAGAGAGAATTTTAAAAGCTTCAACAGAATTTCAACAATTTTGAGAGGGATTTGAAAAGTTTCAATGGGAATGGGAAGAATTGGGACAAAAATGGGAAAATTTTTAAGGGACTTTGAAAAAATTTCAACTGGAATTTTAGCCATTTTTTGACGTGAAATTGTAAACATGTGGACATGGATTTTGAAAATTCTAGAGAGAATTTTAAAAGCTTCAACAGAATTTCAACACTTTTGAGAGGGATTTGAAAAGTTTCAATGGGAATGGGAAGAATTGGGACAAAAATTGGAAAATTTTTAAGGGACTTTGAAAAAATTTCAACTGGAATTTTAGCCATTTTTTGACGTGAAATTGTAAACATGTGGACATGGATTTTGAAAATTCTAGAGAGAATTTTAAAAGCTTCAACAGAATTTCAACACTTTTGAGAGGGATTTGAAAAGTTTCAATGGGAATGGGAAGAATTGGGACAAAAATTGGAAAATTTTTAAGGGACTTTGAAAAAATTTCAACTGGAATTTTAGCCATTTTTTGACGTGAAATTGTAAACATGTGGCCATGGATTTTGAAAATTCTAGAGAGAATTTTAAAAGCTTCAACAGAATTTCAACACTTTTGAGAGGGATTTGAAAAGTTTCAATGGGAATGGGAAGAATTGGGACAAAAATTGGAAAATTTTTAAGGGACTTTGAAAAAATTTCAACTGGAATTTTAGCCATTTTTGACGTGAAATTGTAAACATGTGGACATGGATTTTGAAAATTCTAGAGAGAATTTTAAAAGCTTCAACAGAATTTCAACACTTTTGAGAGGGATTTGAAAAGTTTCAATGGGAATGGGAAGAATTGGGACAAAAATGGGAAAATTATTAAGGGACTTTGAAAAAATTTCAACTGGAATTTTAGCCATTTTTTTGACGTGAAATTGTAAACATGTGGACATGGATTTTGAAAATTCTAGAGAGAATTTTAAAAGCTTCAACAGAATTTCAACAATTTTGAGAGGGATTTGAAAAGTTTCAATGGGAATGGGAAGAATTGGGACAAAAATTGGAAAATTTTTAAGGGACTTTGAAAAAATTTCAACTGGAATTTTAGCCATTTTTTTTTACGTGAAATTGTAAACATGTGGACATGGATTTTGAAAATTCTAGAGAGAATTTTAAAAGCTTCAACAGAATTTCTATAATTTTGAGAGGGATTTGAAAAGTTTCAATGGGAATGGGAAGAATTGGGACAAAAATTGGAAAATTTTTAAGGGACTTTGAAAAAATTTCAACTGGAATTTTAGCCATTTTTTGACGTGAAATTGTAAACATGTGGACATGGATTTTGAAAATTCTAGAGAGAATTTTAAAAGCTTCAACAGAATTTCTATAATTTTGAGAGGGATTGGAAAAGTTTCAATGGGAATGGGAAGAATTGGGACAAAAATTGGAAAATTTTTAAGGGACTTTGAAAAAATTTCAACTGGAATTTTAGCAATTT
The DNA here is from genome assembly GCF_964273445.1 of Streptopelia decaocto. NCBI lineage: Eukaryota > Metazoa > Chordata > Aves > Columbiformes > Columbidae > Streptopelia > Streptopelia decaocto. The sequence continues at coordinate 6,300 of NW_028116391.1, read as the reverse complement.
TTTTTATGTGAAATTATAAACATGTGGACATGGATTTTGAAAATTCTAGAGAGAATTTTAAAAGCTTCAACAGAATTTCAACACTTTTGAGAGGGATTTGAAAAGTTTCAATGGGAATGGGAAGAATTGGGACAAAAATTGGAAAATTTTTAAGGGACTTTGAAAAAATTTCAACTGGAATTTTAGCCATTTTTTGACGTGAACTTGTAAACATGTGGACATGGATTTTGAAAATTCTAGAGAGAATTTTAAAAGCTTCAACAGAATTTCAACACTTTTGAGAGGGATTTGAAAAGTTTCAAGGGGAATGGGAAGAATTGGGACAAAAATTGGAAAATTTTTAAGGGACTTTGAAAAAATTTCAACTGGAATTTTAGCCATTTTTTGACGTGAAATTGTAAACATGTGGACATGGATTTTGAAAATTCTAGAGAGAATTTTAAAAGCTTCAACAGAATTTCAACACTTTTGAGAGGGATTTGAAAAGTTTCAATGGGAATGGGAAGAATTGGGACAAAAATTGGAAAATTTTTAAGGGACTTTGAAAAAATTTCAACTGGAATTTTAGCATTTTTTTTACGTGAAATTGTAAACATGTGGACATGGATTTTGAAAATTCTAGAGAGAATTTTAAAAGCTTCAACAGAATTTCAACAATTTTGAGAGGGATTTGAAAAGTTTCAATGGGAATGGGAAGAATTGGGACAAAAATGGGAAAATTTTTAAGGGACTTTGAAAAAATTTCAACTGGAATTTTAGCCATTTTTTTATGTGAAATTGTAAACATGTGGACATGGATTTTGAAAATTCCAGAGAGAATTTTAAAAGCTTCAACAGAATTTCAACAATTTTGAGAGGGATTTGAAAAGTTTCAATGGGAATGGGAAGAATTGGGACAAAAATTGGAAAATTTTTAAGGGACTTTGAAAAAATTTCAACTGGAATTTTAGCAATTTTTTTTATGTGAAATTATAAACATGTGGACATAGATTTTGAAAATTCTAGAGAGAATTTTAAAAGCTTCAACAGAATTTCAACAATTTTGAGAGGGATTTGAAAAGTTTCAATGGGAATGGGAAGAATTGGGACAAAAATTGGAAAATTTTTAAGGGACTTTGAAAAAATTTCAACTGGAATTTTAGCAATTTTTTGACATGAAATTGTAAACATGTGGACATGGATTTTGAAAATTCTAGAGAGAATTTTAAAAGCTTCAACAGAATTTCAACAATTTTGAGAGGGATTTGAAAAGTTTCAAGGGGAATGGGAAGAATTGGGACAAAAATTGGAAAATTTTTACGGGACTTTGAAAAAATTTCAACTGGAATTTTAGCCATTTTTTGACGTGAAATTGTAAACATGTGGACATGGATTTTGAAAATTCTAGAGAGAATTTTAAAAGCTTCAACAGAATTTCAACAATTTTGAGAGGGATTTGAAAAGTTTCAATGGGAATGGGAAGAATTGGGACAAAAATTGGAAAATTTTTAAGGGACTTTGAAAAAATTTCAACTGGAATTTTAGCATTTTTTTTATGTGAAATTATAAAGATGTGGACATGGATTTTGAAAATTCTAGAGAGAATTTTAAAAGCTTCAACAGAATTTCAACAATTTTGAGAGGGATTTGAAAAGTTTCAATGGGAATGGGAAGAATTGGGACAAAAATTGGAAAATTTTTAAGGGACTTTGAAAAAATTTCAACTGGAATTTTAGCAATTTTTTGACGTGAAATTGTAAACATGTGGACATGGATTTTGAAAATTCTAGAGAGAATTTTAAAAGCTTCAACAGAATTTCAACAATTTTGAGAGGGATTTGAAAAGTTTCAAGGGGAATGGGAAGAATTGGGACAAAAATTGGAACATTTTTACGGGACTTTGAAAAAATTTCAACTGGAATTTTAGCCATTTTTTGACGTGAAATTGTAAACATGTGGCCATGGATTTTGAAAATTCTAGAGAGAATTTTAAAAGCTTCAACAGAATTTCAACAATTTTGAGAGGGATTTGAAAAGTTTCAATGGGAATGGGAAGAATTGGGACAAAAATTGGAAAATTTTTAAGGGACTTTGAAAAAATTTCAACTGGAATTTTAGCCATTTTTTGACGTGAAATTGTAAACATGTGGACATGGATTTTGAAAATTCAAGAGAGAATTTTAAAAGCTTCAACAGAATTTCAACAATTTTGAGAGGGATTTGAAAAGTTTCAAGGGGAATGGGAAGAATTGGGACAAAAATTGGAAAATTTTTAAGGGACTTTGAAAAAATTTCAACTGGAATTTTAGCCATTTTTTGACGTGAAATTGTAAACATGTGGCCATGGATTTTGAAAATTCTAGAGAGAATTTTAAAAGCTTCAACAGAATTTCAACAATTTTGAGAGGGATTTGAAAAGTTTCAATGGGAATGGGAAGAATTGGGACAAAAATTGGAAAATTTTTAAGGGACTTTGAAAAAATTTCAACTGGAATTTTAGCCATTTTTTGACGTGAACTTGTAAACATGTGGACATGGATTTTGAAAATTCTAGAGAGAATTTTAAAAGCTTCAACAGAATTTCAACAATTTTGAGAGGGATTGGAAAAGTTTCAATGGGAATGGGAAGAATTGGGACAAAAATGGGAAAATTTTTAAGGGACTTTGAAAAAATTTCAACTGGAATTTTAGCCATTTTTTACGTGAAATTGTAAACATGTGGACATGGATTTTGAAAATTCTAGAGAGAATTTTAAAAGCTTCAACAGAATTTCAACAATTTTGAGAGGGATTTGAAAAGTTTCAATGGGAATGGGAAGAATTGGGACAAAAATTGGAAAATTTTTAAGGGACTTTGAAAAAATTTCAAATGGAATTTTAGCCATTTTTTGACGTGAACTTGTAAACATGTGGACATGGATTTTGAAAGTTCTAGAGAGAATTTTAAAAGCTTCAACAGAATTTCAACAATTTTGAGAGGGATTTGAAAAGTTTCAATGGGAATGGGAAGAATTGGGACAAAAATGGGAAAATTTTTAAGGGACTTTGAAAAAATTTCAACTGGAATTTTAGCCATTTTTTTACGTGAAATTGTAAACATGTGGACATGGATTTTGAAAATTCTAGAGAGAATTTTAAAAGCTTCAACAGAATTTCAACACTTTTGAGAGGGATTTGAAAAGTTTCAATGGGAATGGGAAGAATTGGGACAAAAATTGGAAAATTTTTAAGGGACTTTGAAAAAATTTCAACTGGAATTTTTGCCATTTTTTGACGTGAACTTGTAAACATGTGGACATGGATTTTGAAAATTCTAGAGAGAATTTTAAAAGCTTCAACAGAATTTCAACAATTTTGAGAGGGATTTGAAAAGTTTCAAGGGGAATGGGAAGAATTGGGACAAAAATTGGAAAATTTTTAAGGGACTTTGAAAAAATTTCAACTGGAATTTTAGCCATTTTTTGACGTGAAATTGTAAACATGTGGACATGGATTTTGAAAATTCTAGAGAGAATTTTAAAAGCTTCAACAGAATTTCAACAATTTTGAGAGGGATTTGAAAAGTTTCAATGGGAATGGGAAGAACTGGGACAAAAATTGGAAAATTTTTAAGGGACTTTGAAAAAATTTCAACTGGAATTTTAGCCATTTTTTGACGTGAAATTGTAAACATGTGGACATGGATTTTGAAAATTCTAGAGAGAATTTTAAAAGCTTCAAAAGAATTTCAACACTTTTGAGAGGGATTTGAAAAGTTTCAATGGGAATGGGAAGAATTGGGACAAAAATTGGAAAATTTTTAAGGGACTTTGAAAAAATTTCAACTGGAATTTTAGCCATTTTTTGACGTGAAATTGTAAACATGTGGACATGGATTTTGAAAATTCTAGAGAGAATTTTAAAAGCTTCAACAGAATTTCTATAATTTTGAGAGGGATTTGAAAAGTTTCAATGGGAATGGGAAGAATTGGGACAAAAATTGGAACATTTTTACGGGACTTGGAAAAAATTTCAACTGGAATTTTAGCCATTTTTTGACGTGAAATTGTAAACATGTGGCCATGGATTTTGAAAATTCTAGAGAGAATTTTAAAAGCTTCAACAGAATTTCAACAATTTTGAGAGGGATTTGAAAAGTTTCAATGGGAATGGGAAGAATTGGGACAAAAATTGGAAAATTTTTAAGGGACTTTGAAAAAATTTCAACTGGAATTTTAGCCATTTTTTGACGTGAAATTGTAAACATGTGGCCATGGATTTTGAAAATTCTAGAGAGAATTTTAAAAGCTTCAACAGAATTTCAACAATTTTGAGAGGGATTTGAAAAGTTTCAATGGGAATGGGAAGAATTGGGACAAAAATTGGAAAATTTTTAAGGGACTTTGAAAAAATTTCAACTGGAATTTTAGCCATTTTTTGACGTGAACTTGTAAACATGTGGCCATGGATTTTGAAAATTCTAGAGAGAATTTTAAAAGCTTCAAGAGAATTCCAACAATTTTGAGAGGGATTTGAAAAGTTTCAATGGGAATGGGAAGAATTGGGACAAAAATTGGAAAATTTTTAAGGGACTTTGAAAAAATTTCAACTGGAATTTTAGCAATTTTTTGACGTGAAATTGTAAACATGTGGACATGGATTTTGAAAATTCTAGAGAGAATTTTAAAAGCTTCAACAGAATTTCAACACTTTTGAGAGGGATTTGAAAAGTTTCAATGGGAATGGGAAGAATTGGGACAAAAATCGGAAAATTTTTAAGGGACTTTGAAAAAATTTCAACTGGAATTTTAGCCATTTTTTGACGTGAAATTGTAAACATGTGGCCATGGATTTTGAAAATTCTAGAGAGAATTTTAAAAGCTTCAACAGAATTTCAACAATTTTGAGAGGGATTTGAAAAGTTTCAATGGGAATGGGAAGAATTGGGACAAAAATTGGAACATTTTTAAGGGACTTTGAAAAAATTTCAACTGGAATTTTAGCCATTTTTTACGTGAAATTGTAAACATGTGGACATGGATTTTGAAAATTCTAGAGAGAATTTTAAAAGCTTCAACAGAATTTCAACACTTTTGAGAGGGATTTGAAAAGTTTCAATGGGAATGGGAAGAATTGGGACAAAAATTGGAAAATTTTTAAGGGACTTTGAAAAAATTTCAACTGGAATTTTAACAATTTTTTGACGTGAAATTGTAAACATGTGGACATGGATTTTGAAAATTCTAGAGAGAATTTTAAAAGCTTCAACAGAATTTCAACAATTTTGAGAGGGATTTGAAAAGTTTCAATGGGAATGGGAAGAATTGGGACAAAAATTGGAAAATTTTTAAGGGACTTTGAAAAAATTTCAACTGGAATTTTAGCCATTTTTTGACGTGAACTTGTAAACATGTGGACATGGATTTTGAAAATTCTAGAGAGAATTTTAAAAGCTTCAAGAGAATTTCAACAATTTTGAGAGGGATTTGAAAAGTTTCAATGGGAATGGGAAGAATTGGGACAAAAATTGGAAAATTTTTAAGGGACTTTGAAAAAATTTCAACTGGAATTTTAGCTATTTTTTGACGTGAAATTGTAAACATGTGGACATGGATTTTGAAAATTCTAGAGAGAATTTTAAAAGCTTCAACAGAATTTCAACACTTTTGAGAGGGATTTGAAAAGTTTCAATGGGAATGGGAAGAATTGGGACAAAAATTGGAACATTTTTAAGGGACTTTGAAAAAATTTCAACTGGAATTTTAGCCATTTTTTACGTGAAATTGTAAACATGTGGACATGGATTTTGAAAATTCTAGAGAGAATTTTAAAAGCTTCAACAGAATTTCAACACTTTTGAGAGGGATTTGAAAAGTTTCAATGGGAATGGGAAGAATTGGGACAAAAATTGGAAAATTTTTAAGGGACTTTGAAAAAATTTCAACTGGAATTTTAACAATTTTTTGACGTGAAATTGTAAACATGTGGACATGGATTTTGAAAATTCTAGAGAGAATTTTAAAAGCTTCAACAGAATTTCAACACTTTTGAGAGGGATTTGAAAAGTTTCAATGGGAATGGGAAGAATTGGGACAAAAATTGGAAAATTTTTAAGGGACTTTGAAAAAATTTCAACTGGAATTTTAGCCATTTTTTGACGTGAAATTGTAAACATGTGGACATGGATTTTGAAAATTCTAGAGAGAATTTTAAAAGCTTCAACAGAATTTCTACAATTTTGAGAGGGATTTGAAAAGTTTCCAATTTTTGTCCCAATTCTTCCATTCCCATTGAAACTTTTCAAGTCCCTCTCAAAAGTGTTGAAATTCTGTTGAAGCTTTT